>NC_060140.1:621530960-621837913 GCF_021461385.2 Schistocerca piceifrons
AAACTTTGAGGTTCACCGATGACATTGTAATTCTGTCAGAGACAGCAAAGGACTTGGAACAGCAGTTGAATGGAATTGACAGTGTCTTGAAAGGAGGATATAAGATGAACATCAACAAAAGAAAAACGAGGATAATGGAATGTAGTCAAATTAAATTGGGTGATGATGAGGGAATTAAATTAGGAAATGAGACACTTAAAGTAGTAAAGGAGTTTTGCTAGTTAGGGAGTAAAATAACTGATGATGGTCGAAGTAGAGAGGATATAAAATGTAGACTGGCAATGGCAAGGAAAGCGTTTCTGAAGAAGAGAAATTTGTTAACGTCGAGTATAGATTTAAGTGTCAGGAAGTCGTTTCTGAAAGTATTTGTATGGAGTGTAGCCATGTATGGAAGTGAAACATGGACGATAACTAATTTGGACAAGAAGAGAATAGAAGCTTTCGAAATGTGGTGCTACAGAAGAATGCTGAAGATTAGATGGGTAGATCACATAACTAATGAGGAAGTATTGAATAGGATTGGGGAGAAGAGAAGTTTGTGGCACAACTTGACTAGAAGAAGGGATCGGTTGGTAGGACATGTTTTGAGGCATCAAGGGATCACAAATTTAGCATTGGAGGGCAGCGTGGAGGGTAAAAATCATAGAGGGAGACCAAGAGATGAATACACTAAGCAGATTCAGAAGGATGTAGGTTGCAGTAGGTACATGGAGATGAAGAATCTTGCACAGGATAGAGTAGCATGGAGAGCTGCATCAAACCAGTCTCAGGACTGAAGACCACAACAACAACAACAGACAGGGCTAGAAAACTAAGGTACTGAATTTTGGGAACAATAACAAGTCAAGAATGAAATATTCTGGAACACAAAAACTTTAATTCTGAATAATTATTTAAATAGTAAGATGCTCATTGAGAAGAGGAAAATGTGGGATTTTCGATGAGCTGTATCAACTAACCTTAAAACATCTATTAAATCACTGCAGATTCCACCTGTATGTGTTCTTGACCAACTTTAAATTATGACTGCTTCTATATGGCAGTTAAATCCAGCAAATTAACTTTATTTTTGTTGTTAATATTTAAGAAAATATGTCTTGAACAATTAATTCTGTGAAATAAGACCTGAGTATATAATATTTTGATAATATTATGAGAAGGATAGTTGCTACTCATCATATAGTGGAGATGCTGAGTTGCGGGTAAGCACAACAAAAAGACAGTCAAAAAGTAAACTTTTGCCCAAAAAGGCTTTCATTGGAATTAAACAACACACAGATACGCAAGTGCAACTCGCCCACACATGACCACAGTCTCTGGCTGCCGAGGTTAGACTGCAAGCAGCAGTGAATGATGGAAGAAGAAGCAGCTGGGTGATAGATGTAAGGAGGAGGCTGGGATGGGGAGGGGGAGGTATAGCAGGGTGGGAGTGGGGGGGCACTAGATTGGTGCTTGTGGGAACACACAAGGGACTGATCCCAACCCCTTGCCACATGGGTCATATCCCTGTAATAGACCTAGATCCAAGACCTCATACATACATCCACCCACCCCCACCTATTCCAGTCTGGTCACAAGCATCACCTATCCCATCAAAGACAGGGAACCCTGTGAAACCAGTCATGTAATCTACAAGCTACGTATCAACCCATGTGCTGCATTTTATGTAGGAATGACAGCCAACAAGCTGTCTGCCTGCATGAATGGCCACCAACAAACTACAGCCGGGAAATAGCTGGGCCACCCAGTTGCTGAGCATGCTGCCCAACATGACGTTCTCCACTTCAGGTTTCACAGCCTATGTCATGTGGATCCTTTCCACCAACCCAGCTTTTCTGAATTGTGCAGGTGGGAACTCTCCCTGCAATATATCCTGTGCTCCTGTAACCCTCCTGGCCTCATCCTTAATTAGTCATTGTCCTTTACCCACCTACCCCCTTCCCTGTTCCAATTCCAGCACTACACAGCTCCCTGTTCCACACCCACATTCTTTTTACTTCTCTCCTTTTCCGCTGCATTAACATCAAGATGGTTGAAAGAGCAAGGAAAAGGAAATAATACAATAAAAAACTGTCAATCAAACGGTGGGTCAATTAGTAGTTGCTTAAAATTATAAATCCAAGCCTAGAAACAGGTTTTATAATTTGAATTTATTCTCAAATCAAATATTTGTTGCCACTCTTAACTTAGTTTGGTTAAACATTATGGAGAGCAATAGAATGACATGTTATGCTCTTGGTTCTCAATATAAATTATTATTCCAATCTGAATATACTTTTAAATTGTTTATTGGTGCATGATCAATGATTGATTATAAAATAGAGTATTAATCATAAATGTCATAGCAGATTTAAAGACACATTTGACTTTATGAATTAAAGGCTTCCTGATGACATCTGGCTGGTCGACTTGGACTCAAATAAGATAACACCGCCATCTGGAGCAACAGATGAACTACCACCATTACCAGAACCTGAGGGGACAATTTTGAAAAACCATCTTAAACAGGTAAGAAACTGAGACAAATGTTAATGTTAACAGCTTTACACACACACAGCTTTGTACATATACTGACAAAAGAAAAGCTCATGAAGTGTGTAAATAATTAATGAAAAGCACATTAACACAACCTTTTGCCATATCCCAATGTATTTGTGAACATTCAAGTATTGAAAAATAAATGAATAAAGGTAAAACTGTGCTCCAGAATAGCATGTACTGTTTTCAGGTTTTATTTGTATTTTATAATTGTGTTTTTCATGCATAGAAAACTGTAATTAGGCTAGTGCATAATTGTAAGTTATTATTGTTGGTATACCCATAAACTCAACAAAAGGCAGACTTTGCACAACAAGTTATGTTGAGTTAGTGTTTATAACTTGCTTGTACTCCTCGTGACAGAAGAACCCATTCAATTATTTCCTGCACCAAACTATTCTTAACATAAATAGTCTTAAAATTTAATCATTTTTGCTAACCAAAGGTATTATAGTCAGTAGAATGGCAGCTGCATAAAGAAGTTGATGTTTTAATTTGAGCTCTCACGTATGAAGTATATCACTTCAGAATTTAAATTAGGTTAAAAAAAAGAGTTTTGCAATATGACTTGAAGAAATGGCATTTAGAGGATGTAAGGGTAATCCAGCTGTGGAGAAATTACTCTCTGATTTTGAGTGGCAAATACAGTAACATATATCAAAGAAAAAAGTAGTAGGAAAGACATACATAATGGTACTTCTTTACACATTAAGTGTAACTGATTGTGACACATATTTGAATTGACAATGTCTGTTGTCTGGGCTCCAAGGTCATACTTAGAGTATTCCAATGGCTGGGAGAGAAGGTTGAGATCAGCCTTGCTCACAGAATGTAAATGAAGCTCACACTCTGGAGCACCATCCCTAGAACTGATATGGTTCCGAGCCAAACATTTAGCCCCCAAATGTTACTCCACATATTTTATAACCTTCTGAATACTAAAAGGCTGAGGTCTAGGTGTGTTACTGTTGAACATGAAAAGGAAGTGAAGTGGGAAAAATTTACTGTCATTTGACTCATGTTGATCCATAAATGCATGCACAATATCCGTGAATGTATTCAGCAGTGCATCATCACTAATGGCTACCAGCGGAGTGACGTTATTGTTTAAAATTGGCTGAAAAAATATTATTACCACCAAAAACAGAAAATAGTTCTGTTTCTGTTTTGTATCTCCAGTCATTCCAAAAATTTGTAAGTAATTTCCAAACAAAAGAATTCTTCTTACCCAAATTTCTAGGATACAAGTTATACAAATGGTAGAAAATCCTACACAAGTATTTTGCAATGAGGAACTATTGATTAGAATTTAATGTTTAGTTTATTTTATGTTCATCAGCCACTTACATTTTATTGCAGCAACTTAAGCTCAAAGCAGTTTTTCTGACTGATGATTACCAGTCTCTGGTTGTATAAAAATGGCCCATATAATTTTGGTTTAAATGCTCACATATACCTGTTGTCTGCTGTACAATAAGACAAACCTCTGCTGGTTTTACTGGGTTTTCATGACATTCAACTTTCCATAACCAACAGGGGGAAAAAGCAACAGAAGTGAGGTATGACGATCATGTTGGCATCAGCCAAAAGCCACAGTATGGCTAATTGTTGTCAGATGCTCCCAAACATTAATAATATAATGGCACAGTGTACTGCCATGTTGAAAACACTCTCTCTCATGGTCAAGAGATACAGTTCTCAACAGTTAAGCCCACACATATGAAAGGAACATGAAGAATATGTTGCACAAGATACGGTGGCCGAGGTGCAATGACCAGTTTTTGTCCAAGGCTCTGGGTGAGTTCATTCGTTTGTTCAGAAGGGAAGGTCGACTAGCGTTTGCCATCGCTCGGCCTGTCGGCAATGACAGAATCGACGTACAAGCCCAACAGTCATACGATTTTACAGAAACTATTCAGTAAAAAATTTAAGTTTTGCTTTACTTGTAGCTTTATATGTCAGGTTTATTATGATGTGCCCATCATTTCATTGAATTTTTCATTAGACTTGGGTGGAGGTCTCTGTCACCAGTCTTGAGAAAATTGATCTGATGTAGCGCACTCATTAGCAATCACACCACTCCAGCATAAAGCCAGAGTAAAATATCCCCAACATCCCTCATATTTCATACACAGTTTGAGGTATTGAAATGAGATTTTGGCAAATGATGGTACACAAAGGGACAGTATTTTGCAAAACTTCATTATCTACCTGTTATTCCCCAAACTACAGACTTTTCTGAGGAAAGAATGTGGTTTTTAGGGGCCATCAACACCTGGTGAAATGAGAAATGCTATGGGTTTTTGAACAACATACATGAAGTCATTACACATTTGTTTTGTACCAAGGATGTGCTTTTTCATAAAATGCTGACCTTACTTTTCCTCAGTTCCTCACTTAATAAAGTTAATAAACCACTATTTCAGAATTCTCATGTAATTGCATCTGCACACCATGTTAGTGAGGTGGGACTCTGGAGTGTAGGTTTTACTCAAAATTCCCTGATTGTGACACTTCTCTGATAGTTACAAATGGTTAACAAGCCAGGTGAAAATAAATCACTGTTTTTGGCAGAATTCTGTTTAGATACTAACCAAAGAAGAGGTGACAGATATTTTTGAATGGTCACCATGCAAGTGTGGACATGAAGGGTCCCCATGTAAGATTCACAAAAAATGTGAATGTAAGCTTCAGTTTTACAATGGCACTTCCCCTCCTGGGCTCGGCATCTCCCCTATAGCACCTGCCCGCAGCCCCCCCCCCCCCCCCCCACTACCACTCTCCCCATGCGTGCCCTGCCATGTGTGCATCTGCCGGCCACAGTATTCTGCATGAGCTATAACATGCATAATTCAAACAGTGTGGCAGCAAATACAGTCATTTAAGTTCAGAATGTACAATTACAGCCCACAGCTTGATGGAAAATCACTGCTGGTGAACTGAGATCTTTGTGACATATGGATTTTCCTCACTCCAGATGTGACTATTGTATCAGTTAAAAAACTTGCTTCTGATTGAAAGAGGCCTCATCCCTGAGCTGCGTAAAATGTATGAAGTTTGTTACTGTAGTACTGTGCTGGATAATCTATTATTGCAATGGATCTGTGGGTTCAGAAATATTTGGCCCATCATTGCCTGTATATGTTAAATATGATATTCATGTAATTATTGCTCCATTAGTACTCTCAACACCATTTTCTTTTTTAATTGTGCATTTAATGGACAAGTTGATGAGTATTTATTGATGAATCTTGTCCCACATAGTGCAGCACCATATCTTCAAATTCTATTTTATTAACTATTCTTTGGTGAGGACTTTGGCCCTGTGTCTGTGGCTCATATTTCTATACATTGCATGGAGGCTTTCCGCCGGCAGTCGTTCTTCCCGCGAACCATACATGACTGTAATAGGAAAGGGAGGTAATGACAGTGACACATAAAGTGTCCTCTGCCACACACCGTTGTGTGGCTTGTGGAGTATAAATGTAGATGTAGAAGAGAATCATTCAACATGACAGAAGTGTGACCCTTCCGCAAATTGGTGCAGATTTCAGTGTCAGCGTGTGAGACTTTCAATGAAACATCATTGATATGGGCTTTCAGAGCTGAAGGCCCACTTTTGTACCCTTGATGATAGCACAACAGAAAGCTTTACACCTTGCCTGGGCCCATCAACACCGACATTGGACTGTTGAGGACTGGAAGCAAGTTGCCTGGTCAAACAAGTCTCATTTCAAATTGTGTCGAGCAGATGGATGTGTAAGGGTATGGAGAAAACCTCATGAATCCATAGACCCTGCATGTCAGCAGAGGACTGTTCAAGTTGGAGAGACTCTGTAATGGTGTGGGGTATGTGGAGTCGGAGTGATATGGGACTCCTGATATGCCTAGATATGACTCTGAGAAGTGACACTTATGTAAGCATCCTGTCTGATCACCTGCATCCATTCATCTTCATTGAGCTTTCTGACGGACTTGGGCAGTTTCAGCAGGGCAATGCAACACCCCACACATCCAGAATTGCTACAGAGTGGTCCCAGGAACACCTTTCTGAGTTTAAAACTTCCACTGGCCACAAAACTCCCCAGACATTAATATTGTTGAGCATATCTGGGATGCCTTGCAATGTGCTGTTCAGAAGAGATCTCCAGCCCATCGCACTCTTACGGATTTATGGACAGCCCTGCAGGATTCATGGTGTCAGTTCCCTCCAGCACTACTTCAGACATTAATCAAGTCCGTGCTGTGTTGTGTTGCAGCACTTCTGCGAGCTTGTGGGGGCCCTACACGATATTAGGCATGTATACCAGTTGCTTTGACTCTTCAGTGTACAAATATGTTCCTCATTTGTATAGCACTGCCTGAAATTACATTTCAAACCATCAGTTCCTTATTTAAAAACAGTCAGTTTAGGATCCACAAATGTCTTGATAATTTTTACACTAAAAATATAAACCAAAGGGGTCTATTGGTAACCAGCCATGCATTGTGCACAAAGAGGTAACAGAATTCTAAGAACAAAAAGAAAGACAGCATGTATTAGAGGAAATAATATCATTCTTGAGTGGAGATAGTATAAAGTTACAAACATTTGAGATTACTGCGATGTACGGGAAAACTGGACAGGCAAAGTATGGGGCTGCAAGCCAATGTTTTATTTGAAAGATTATAGTGGAGAAGTATAGGAGAGACTGAAGAGACCAAGATGACAGGAATTGCTTTAAAAACTATGAATATTGTTTAAGAATATATGTATGATGAACAAAAAGAGAGACTTGATATGCGTAGTGCCACTGCTTTGTTGCTGTGCATTGTGTAGCAGAATTATACCTTTTAGCTAAACAGGAGTGAACTAGAATTTCATGAGTTTGCAGAGCTGTTGGACAAATGTTCTGTTTGCCTTGCGTTCATCTCAGACTTCTGTATTATTGTTACAAGCAGTCAGCTGTGTGGTCTTGTTCGCTTCCTGTGTCTTCTGGTCAGTTTCTTCTTCCTCATATGAGTATTATGTTCTTTTTATCATTTATGTTTTTTTTTCATATAGCTCTTGCTACTGAGTGCAAGAAAACCTTTATCATGGCTCAAATTAACAGATATCATACCATATGTAGAATCGCTTGATCAGAATACTTCTGCTTTATATCGGAGCACAGGTTTTTTTGAAGCAGGACCGTGAATCTCATATGAATGTTTCCCCACCACTCCATTTCTGGGAGTACATTGCACAAATCAAATCTGCAGAAAAATAAAATAATTCCATCATCTGATGGAAAATTCATGATAACAATGAGAAAAATAAAAAATAAAATAATTTTTTAGTAGGTATACCCAAACGAAATGGCATAATTTCATTGTGGATAAAAATTATTTAACTATGATGAATTAAAATAATACATTGACATCTCATATAAAATTCTTGTGAACTATTGGAAAAAGATAGCTTCGTAGATTTTTATTTATGTTGTAAGTAACTTAGGAGTAAATGTAACAGCTCATCGAGTAATAGAGGCACTGAGTTGTCAACAGGTACACAGAGAAGACTGAAAACTACACTACCTTTCAGACAAATCCTTATTTTGAGCTACAAAACACAAACACACACCACAAACACACACACACACACACACACACACACGCACACACACACACACACACACACACACACACACACACACATGACATATCTGTGTACCTACATTGTGGTACAACTACATTGTGCTACTGAATACACAATATTCATTGTTGATGTACAGGTGTGTGTGTGTGTGTGTGTGTGTGTGTGTGTGTGTGTATATATGTGCGTGTGTGCGAGTGTATACCTGTCCTTTTTTCCCCCTAAGGTAAGTCTTTCCACTCCCGGGATTGGAATGACTCCTTACCCTCTCCCTTAAAACCCACTTCCTTTCGTCTTCCCCTCTCCTTCCCTCTTTCCTGATGAGGCAACAGTTTGTTGCGAAAGCTTGAATTTTGTGTGTATGTTTGTGTTTGTTTGTGTGTCTATCGACCTGCCAGCGCTTTTGTTCGGTAAGTCACCTCATCTTTGTTTTTATATATATCTAAAAAGAAAGATGATGAAACTTACCAAACAAAAGCGCTGGCAGGTCGATAGACACACAAACAAACACAAACATACACACAAAATTCTAGCTTTCGCAACCAATGGTTGCCTCGTCAGGAAAGAGGGAAGGAGAAGGAAAGACAAAAGGATATGGGTTTTAAGGGAGAGGGTAAGGAGTCATTCCAATCCCGGGAGCGGAAAGACTTACCTTAGGGGGAAAAAAGGACAGGTATACACTCGCACACACACACATATCCATCCACACATACACAGAAATGTCTGCTTGTGTCTGTGTATGTGTGGATGGATATGTGTGTGTGTGCGAGTGTATACCTGTCCTTTTTTCCCCCTAAGGTAAGTCTTTCCGCTCCCGGGATTGGAATGACTCCTTACCCTCTCCCTTAAAACCCATATCCTTTTGTCTTTCCTTCTCCTTCCCTCTTTCCTGACGAGGCAACCATTGGTTGCGAAAGCTAGAATTTTGTGTGTATGTTTGTGTGTCTATCGACCTGCCAGCGCTTTTGTTTGGTAAGTTTCATCATCTTTCTTTTTAGATATATTTTTCCCACGTGGAATGTTTCCCTCTATTATATATATATATATATGTGTGTGTGTGTATTTTCTAGCTCAAAAAGAATTTGTCTGAAAGCTAGGGAATTTCACTTTTTTTTTTTTGTGTGCCTTCTGACGGCTCAACACCTACAGTACTTATCGAGTTGCTACTTTTACGCCTAAATTATTTATGTAGTGCCAGAACTTTCAATTCCACCATATCATTTAAGTTATTTATTCACAATCAACAATTATTAATGTTCATAATAGAAAAATAATTTATCACATACGTATGAACATTTGCTGATAAGTGAGTACTTGTTTGTTAAAATTTGACAGGTTCTTTCATGAAAAGAGAGTGAGACCTTGCTATAACTCTGTTACTTTCAACTGCAAATTTGTGAGGCATTATCAAGAAATGTATGAAGTGGCTCTAAGGGCAGATGAGGAACAATAGCTGAATTATTGTTTTACCAGAATCTCACTACCTACCCGGATAGTTCTGGTGTTCAACTGCCAGCATCCGGCACATGGGGAGGTACGTCCATCCTGGATCGAATCCACTTTGCAGGTTAACAATTTGGGCCAGTTTTCTGACCAACCTGGATATGGTTTTTAGGCAGTTTTTCACATCAACCTATGTAAATATTGAGATGGTACCCAAATCTCACTTCAGATACTCAGTGAGTAAACACTTCAAAAATGATGCACATTTGACAGTGCAATTGCACTAGATGCAGATACTTGTATACAGTTATGATCATTTCTCCATGAAACTGGAGAAGTTCCATACCAGTCCAGTCCCAGTATTGGCAGAATACAGGTCACTGGAAAGGAAGGAAGTAATATCTCAGTAGAAATCACTGGCCACTGTAGCCACACTGAATCATTTTAAAGTGATAACTGTTATAAAAATTCCAATAAAATGTAAAGATACAGAAAAGGTAAAAAAGAAAGAAAATAGTAGAATTGATCATTTACCCTGTTTTAAGGAACAAGAAGTGGACACCTAAAGAAGCTCATGCAGTAGACTGTATTAAAGATAAATAGCATTGACAGAGGGACCAAACCAAAACAACATGAAATTTTAGAGATTTTGAAATCAAATGAGCTTCCTTCAGAGGCTAAGAGAAAACAGGGTGATTTATATTAGATTAGATGTACTATCATTCCTATAGATCCATTGTGAAGAGATCCTCCAGGATGCAGAATATGCCAGAAAAACAGTAATACACAATAAATAATTACAAAGAAAAACAAATGTGCTAATGTGCCTTCTACAGATCCCAAGTGAAATGGTCCAAATAGTGAAAAAAAAGCTTAATTTTTTAAAAAAATCATCAGTCTTCTGATGTTGGATGTATCCCAGTCTCTTGTCTTCATCTACAATTTTTACTACTTACTGCTCCCTCCAGTACCACACAGGTTATTTCCTGATGTCTTGGCATGTGTCTGTCATCTCATCCCTTCTTCTTGTCATTGTTTTCCATGTGTTCCTTTCTTCTCCAGTTCTGCAGAGAACTTCCTCATTCCTCATTTTATAATTTCACCTATTTTTCAACATTCCTCCACAGCACCACATCTCTGACACTTCTGTTCCAGTTTTCCACTGTCCTTGATCTGTTACCATTTAGTACTGTGCTCCAAACATACACTCTCAGTAATTTAGTCCTCAAAATAAGGCCTATGCTTGATACCAGTAAACTTCTCTTGGTCAAGAGTGCCCCTTTTGCCTGACTTTCTATGTTACCTTAGATTCACCCATCATGAGTTATTTTGCTCCCAAGGTAGAAAATTTTCTGAACTTTGTTTGATTCTTGACCATTAATTTTAATGTAAAGTTTCTTGCTATTCTTATTTCTGCTGCTTCTAGTTATCTTTGCTTTTTCTGGTTTATTTTCAATCCACATTCTGTACGCACTCTTTGCTCTATTCAACAGGTCCTGTAATTCTTCTTCATTATCACTGAGGTTAGTAGTATCAGCAGTGAATCATCATTGATAGCCTTTCACTCTGAATTTTAATTCCACTCTTGAACCTTTTTTTGTTTCCATCATTGCTTCTTAAGTGTATGGATTGAATAGGAGAGGAGAAAGACTGTGTACCTGTCTTACACCCTTCTTAATTCAACCACTTAATTCTTTGTCTTGTAATGTTATTATTACCTCTTAGTTCTTGTACATATTGTATATTGTTCATCATTTCCTATAGCTTAATCCAATTTTTCTCAGCATTTCGAAAATCTTGCATTGTTTTACATTGTTGAACCCTTTTTCTAGGTTGGCGAATCCTATGAGTCTCTCTTGATTTTTCTTCAGTCTTGATTCCATTATCAAGTGCAACATCAGAACTGCCTCTCTGTTGCCTTTATGTTTCTTAAAGCCAAACTGATTATCATCAAACAAATCTAAATCTTCTTTTCCATTCTTCTGTATATTATTCTTGTCAGCAGTTTGGATGCATTATCTGCCCTTGCTACATTAAGAAGGATGTAGATGATACTTTTCTGTACGCCTGATAATACATCGTGAGTCTCATAGATTCTACATACCAACTTAAATAGTTTTGGTTGCCCCCCCCCCCCCCCCCCCCTATGATTTTATTTGATTGCATTTCTTTCAGAGCTGTTTTAAATTCTGACTCTAATACTGGATTCCGTATGTCTTCCATATCTTCTTCTACATGTCATCTCCCCCTCATAGGAGCCTTCAACATATTCTTTCCAACTCCCCATTCTCTCTCCTCTGCATTTAATAGTGGAATTCCCTGAGCACTCTTAATGTTACCATCCTTGCTTTTACCTTCATAAAATGTTGTTTTGACTGTTCTATATGTTGAGACCTCCTAATGATCATTTCTTTTTCAATTTCCTCACATCTTTCCTACAACTGTTTCACCTTAGCAGGCATGAATTTCCTATTTATTTATTTCCTAATGGACTTATATTACTGTATCCCTGTCTTTCCCTGAACATTTTTCTGCCTCATCCCTTTATTGATCAGTTTTGTTTAAAAGGTAATAAATAACTCGAGACAAGACATGTAAATGTTTAGTACACTGAGGTGCATATTATAATTCTTTGACTATTGTATCCATGCATCGTTAACTAATCCAGCAAAATTTTTGTCAAGAAATAAAGTAGGGAACAATACAAAACCAGATCCATAATTTTATTATTTCATTACTAACAAATTAGGTCATTGATTAATCATCCTTAAATGTTGGGAAGAAAAAGAAATTGTGAAGGAACATGAGTCAGTGGTAAAATATTGAACTTTTCTTTGGGATTAACTACCTAACTGCTGTGGTTTAGATTTGCTTTGAGACTTGAGACAATGACTTATTGCTGCCTTGGTTAGGCTAATACTGTTTCCTTCTTCAGTACCTGTGAAAGTTAAGCTAATGCTTTTAATAAAATGATTTTTTTGTTAGTAGTTGATCAGACAGTAGCCACAGGCTATCAGGAGAGAGGAAAAGACTGGAATTCTGGAACACTGCAGAGACGTAGTTAGCAGATTTTTGTTGGTTAGCAACATCATCATTCAATTAACAGATGTCTAATGAGTACATGTGTTGGTAGACATTTAACATAATAAGGGAAGGTGATTATAGCACTGGAACTACAAAAAGTAATTGGTGCAATATAGGATGGCACCCAAAGAAAGGAGATACAATAGTTGGCCTTTCTTTATAATGTCAAAAGAAAGACTGTCCTCTAAAAGTGTAGTACAAACTAATAACTACATAGAAAATTACATATTGCCTATCATATACTGTTGTTTGTTCTACTGGAGGTGTGTGTCTGATGTGCTTGAGGTAAGATTTAGTGTGGGAAATGAATTTACTCTGTCTTAAAATTCAGATTTAATTTACTCTATCTTAAAATTCAGATTTCTAAGTTGTAGCCATCAATTTTAATGAGTTCATATCATTATTATTTTCATTTGGTTGCATTTATTGTACTTAAGTTTATTCTTACTGTTAATGTACCTGTTTATCTACTGTGTGTTTATTCGATAGAAATACTTTGATATTGATAACTGTTTATCATCTGGTGATTAAAGAATGGAAATAATATGAAATTAATCACTTATTGTTTTATTCTATGAGATGTAGAGATGTTTCAAACAATACATAGATTAGTATTTTCTTTTTGAATTAATGCAAAATGAAAAATTTTATCACTGAATTCCACCTGTCTTACCCTTGGCACAGTTTCTCTTTATCTCTTTCTTCTTTAATCTTAAAGGCTATGCAACTGATGGATCAAGTTGGCGCAGGCGTAAATATTCTGCTTATTTCATCTCTTGTTGCTTTTAAATTTCATTCATAATCACAATTTTTATAACTAAAGATGTAGTGAAGTGTCACTGTTTTACAACTTTACGAGTAGCAAAATTCCACTATTTTAAAATTTTAGGGCCACTGATAGTTTGAGATAGACAGAGTATTTTTTCTTATATGCTTGTAGACTTTGAATGAGTTACGTATATACTTCTGTACATTTGGCTCTTTTTTATCATTAAAATTATTTTCCATATGGCATTTTGTATTACAGAAATTTGTTTCAACTATTTTTGCAATCCAGTGGTGGCTTAAACATGCATGCTGCTGCTCGTCTCTAGAAAGAAATTGCCGTAGTGGATTCATAGGCATTTAATTAATGTCTTTCTCATAACAGTGTAGAATCTTATTTGAATTGTTTGTAAAACCTCATTTAGTTCCACATGGTTTTGCAAAGGGAATAATTTGTAGTTAATTTAGTGGTGACCAACTCAGAAATATTCTGTTTTTCTTATTATATAAATGTAACCAGCATGTTTTTGTTTTCTCATTTGAACTGTCATGACTGAGTTCTTTTATCCATGTCATTTGTTCTCCATATTCATGAAATAATAATAAAAAAAAAACCTTGTGTGATTACCATACAAATCATGTCATCCATAATATTTCATTTGCTAAGATACAATGAAAGGCCAGTTAAAATATTGTCACCTCATTATTTTTATATACAGTTTTTTACCTTCATCATTCTGATGTTCACACAATGGTACTGAATTCTCATCCCAATTTTAAGTTTTACTGTTCTTTCTGCAACTGGAAACATTGTTCATAATTCTGCGGTATTACTGAATTAATGTTTCACTTCACTTTGTTTGAAACAGAGAAAGTCAAATGCCATAAGCCCTTACTGAAACTGTAACATTTGTCATAAGGAATTGTGCTATCGGAAGGAGGCGTAATGTTCATTTAAGTCTGTTTGATAACATTAAATAGATATGGATTGGAGAACATATGCTAAGACATACAAGACTGGATTATTTGTCAAAGGAAGAAGCAATGAAAGTACACATTACAGAAGATGACAAAGACTAAAGTGTGTTAATAGATGTTTAGCTATAGCAGATCAGCACAAATAATGTGACAGGTTCAGGATGTAAAAATATATAATCCCATAAAATATTTACAGCACAGTTAAACTTACAATGCTATCATGAAATCTGGGATAATTTATGAGTAATAGGATATATTTGATGAATCATACATTTCACTGAGTTGCAGCCAGAAGGTGTGCTTATTTGAAAATGATTAATGTGACTTATATATTTTTAGTTGTGTTGTGTATTTAAAATGATATGACTACACTGTGGCTCTTACAATTATCACTGCTTTGCATACCTACTACTGCCTTTCCTGCTACTCTTTCTCACACATTATAAAAAAAACTGTGTATGGGAGGTGCTTTTGAAATTCATGCAACTCCATCAAATCACGCAAAATTTCAGAAATGTGATTCACATATTGTCCTCTGGTTCATCAGCCATAAAAATAAAATCTTGATTACCCAGCAAAAATGTAAGAGTAGTATATGCATAATTTTAACCAAATTTTAGCAAAAATGTATCAGTTTGTTCTTTGACATGTAAAATTTGTGGTAATCCCAAAAGTAACACATAAAAATAAGAAGGTAGAGTTTCTTCCTTTTGGAACTTGTATATTCCTTATATTTCTTCCTCAGAAAGGAAGTGGAGATGTGTTTAGGGTGGTTGAAATGAGGGGCTGATCACTCAGGCTGTAGGTGAGAGGAACACACCTTTTGTGAGAATGTCTTACAGTTAACACTCCTCTTTTTGCATGATATTTTATTCCTTTTACCTGAATTTTTAGTTTGCTCCATTTACTTCAGCTCCACAAATTTTTTGTCCTATGTATTATTGTTTCAAGTAGCTGCAACTATAGCAAATGTACATTATTATACTTCAGATTTAACAAATTGTGTTTAAAGCAATTGTTAGGTTCACTTATTTGCAGTGGATATGATTACAATGTTTGACATAACTTGCAGGAGCTGTAGACTGTCCAATTTCAATTCATCATGGGTATCATTTCATAGAGGTTAATTGTGAAAGTATATTTCATGCACAAAAAAACTAATCTGTTGTGATAATCAGAGACTCAGTCATGATGTAAACAAAATTTTTTCGCATTCCTGATTTTTCAGGTTGTGCAAGGAATTTGATTTGTACATTTGAAATTGTTGACACTTAATCCCACTCCCTGTCAGTATTTCATGATAACACCACCATCATCCGAACAGGCCTTAAAGGCTCAGTACTACCGTCCAGCTACCATGTTGTCCTAGGTCCATAGGTGTCACCGGATGTGGATACTGAGGGGTATGTGGTCAGCACACCACTCTCCCAGCCTTTGTCTATCTTTGTGACGGGTGTTGCTACTTCTCAGTCAAGTAGTTCCTCAACTAGCCTCACAATTGCTGAGTGCACCCCACTTGCCAACAGCACTTGGCAGACCTGGACGGTGACCCAACAAGTGCTAGCCAAGCCTGACAGTGCTTAACTTCGGCTATGTGAAGGGAACCATTGTTACCACTGTGGTAAGGCCATAGGTGGTATTTCATGATACAGGAAATTAAATCTACCTGAGATAACAGATATTTTACTCAAACTTCTCTCAATAAAAGGGGAATAAGCAGAATTTGCTTTTGTCAGACTGGATCTGCTGGTATATATTTCTCGCAGTCTACTGGGTTTTCAGGTTCTTTGCCTTTACGCTGCATTTATAATGTGAGTAGTCCCTGCCTGTAAAGATAGGACTATATTTGGAGTTTCTGAAACACATGACATACTTGACAAATAATATTCAGAAAACCACAATTTGCTTGTAAATAGATCAAGCCATGCATTCATTCAAATGAATACGCAGAACACCAACAGCACTTACATCACTTAATATATTATACTGAGGTGACAAAAGTAATGGGATAGTGATATGCACATATCCAGATGCCAGTAGTATGGCGCATACAAAGTATAAAAGAGCAGAGCATTGACAGAGCTGTCATTTGTACTGAGGTGATTCATGTGAAAAGGTTTCCTATGTGATTATGGCTGCATGATAGAAATTAACAGACTTTGAACATGGAATGATAGTTGGAGCTATACACATAGGACATTCCATTTTGGAAATTGTTGGGGAAGATCCACAGTGTCAGGAGTGTGCTGAGAATACCAAATTTCAGGCATCACTTCTTACCACTTTCAATCTAGTGGCTGACAGCCTTCAGTTAATGACTGAGAGCAGTGATGTTTATGTAGAGTTGTCAGTGCTAAGAGACGAACAGCACTGCATGAAATAACCACAGAAATGATTGTGGGACATACAACAAATGTATCCATTAGGGCAGTGTGGCGAAATTTGTGTTAATGGGCCTTGGCAGCAGATGAATGATGCAAGTGCCTTTACTGACAGCACGACAACACCTGCAGCACCTCTACTGGGCTTGTGATCATATTGGTTAGACCCTAGATGGCTGGAAAACTATGGCCTGGACACATGAGTGCTGATTTCAGTTGCTAAGAGCTGATGGTAGGATGTGAGTTAGCACAGACCCCATGAAGCCATGGACCCAAGCTGTCAACAAGGCACTGTGCAAGCTTGTGGTGGCTCCATAATGGGGCAGACTGTGTTTACATGGTATGGACTAGGTCCTCTGCTTCAGCTGAACCAATTGTTGACTGGAAGTGGTTATGTTCGGCTACTTGGAAACACCATTTGCAGCCATTCATGGACTTCTTGTTGCAAAATAATGGTGGAATTTGTATGGATGACAATGTGCCATGTCACCAGGCCACAATTGTTCGCAATTAACATTCTCAACAGGCTGAGCAAATGATTTGGTCACCCAGATCGCCCAGCACTAATCCCATTGAACATTTACGGGGCATAATCAAGAGGTTAGTTCATGCACAAAATCCTGCACCTGCAACATTTCCACAGTTACGGATGGCTGTAGAGACAGCACAGCTGAATATTTATCCAGCGACTTGTTGAGTCCATGTTACATCAAGATGATTCCATACGTCAGGCAAAAGGAAGTCTGACCCAATTTTAGGAGGTATCCCATTACTTCTGTCACCCCAGTGTATGTTAATGGTAACAGTGGATACATTAATGGAAATATCTTCATATAGAAACCTTTATACAGCACTGAAATGCTAAATTTAAGTATCCCTTTGTCAAACATTTTATCTATTTTCTTCTCTTTTTTTCTTATCATGTTAAAGAAGAATTGTGAAATCTATGCAAAACATTTATGCAGTGCTGAAATTTTCTGAGTCATGAGAGACAACATATAGCTGTTGAAGAATTGCAGTGCAGCTTTCTTTTGGTACTTGTTGACAAATTACCATGAGTGTGATGAAATATTATTATTGTAAATGCAAATGTGAATACAAGTTGGTATAATGTAACCTGAAACTTGAAGTAACCGCAGGACGTTGTCATATAGGCTACTGTGGTTTTAATGAGTATGTTATGTGCAGGAATGCACGTTAGTTTAGAATTTCTCATATAGAGTCTTACTTTCCAGCTACTATGATAATATGAACATCTTTGAAAACTCAATATTTGAATTCAGCAGTATTTAATCTTCTGTGAGAGCATAAGTACTTATTGGGATATAGAAGTAGTAATATATTTTTTACATTTAGTTTATTAGATTTCTAAGAAAAGACATACAATACATATTCAAGGATTTATAACTTTTTAATTACGGTATGTATAAAGTAATTATATATAAATACAAAGATGAGGTGACTTACCGAACAAAAACGCTGGCAGGTCGATAGACACACAAACAAACACAAACATACACACAAAATTCAAGCTTTCGCAACAAATTGTTGCCTCCTGATGAGGCAACAATTTGTTGCGAAAGCTTGAATTTTGTGTGTATGTTTGTGTTTGTTTGTGTGTCTATCGACCTGCCAGCGTTTTTGTTCGGTAAGTCACCTCATCTTTGTATTTATATATAATTTTTCCCACGTGGAATGTTTCCTTCCATTATATGTATAAAGTAACTTACATGAACATATACAGATGAGTGATCATATCCACTTATAGTGACATTTTAATGTAGAGAAACAATAGTCATCTTTCAGACCCACACATCTCATTTGTGCACTAATGAAAGAAGGACAGGTAGATATTTGTAGAAATTATTGAATAAGGCACAAAGATCTCAGGGAACAATTAAGATGAATGTAGTACAGCTTACAAACTAATTACTGAAATGCTTCCATGACAAAGATGTAGTCTGAAAATTATTGTGTTCAAATAGCAGAAGGGGTAAAAATAACTCTCCCTTCCTCCTTGTCTCTCTCTCTCTCTCTCTCTCTCTCTCTCTCTCTCTCTCTCTAACACACACACACACACACATTCTTCATTGTGCAGAGAACTCTAATGATGTGCAATTAGTTTCTAGTTTCTCTTATTTGGAGATAAAAAAAACTACTGCAATTCTGTCCCTGTGTTTGTGTTGTTGCAAAAAGAAGGATACAAAGTAACAGTAGAAGAATAAATTACTCAGAGTATGGAAAAACCGAACATAAATGAAAGACTCAAATACAGTGACCTGAAAACAAAGCAGTAATCAGAACTGAATCTCACATTAGTAGTGCATCAAGATGACACTGTTACTTGGCTAAGACTTCATTAAACTTGAATCTGTGATGTGTGATAGCTTTAGTATGCAATACCAATAATGAGTCTCACTCCTCATGAGTCATATCTGCTGTCTCATTCATGGAATCAATGTCTTACTGTGTCTTTCGATGTGTTGTTGTTGTGCGTCATAGTGCACCATAGCATTAAAAATATTTTTACATTTCCAGAGTGGGTCAAATTTTTTGTGTTAGGACTAATAAATCCCAGGAAATCACTTAGAAAAACAATTCTAGTTGGTAGGATGTTTATTTGTTGTAAATGTTCTTCTCTCTCTCTCTCTCTCTCTCTCTCTCTCTCTCTCTCTCTATCCTTTGATGATTTACTCTTCAGTTAAAAATTTAGGCTATGAACTCTCCATCAAGCTAAACATAATTAAATGTGAATATTTCTCAGCTGTATTTTGGTTATTTTTAGGCAAGATATTTGCATGATCCTTTTATATTTTAATCTCAGGTCCTTAATTTTTTTCCATCATTCATTTCATATTGTATATTAACTTTTTGCATAGATTCATCAACAGTTGATATATTTCTTTTGACAGGCACTGTCAAGTATGTCACTGGCAGCACCAACAGTAGTGGTTCCGAGAGAAGAATCCATAACCACTGAAGCACATCAGCAACATCCCTCTCAGGGCCAGTGGCAGGGTAGCTCTGCTGCACCACCCCAGCAGTATTATCAGCCTCACCAAGTTCAACAACATCATCAACAACTGCAGCAGCAACGGCAACTGCAACAGCAACAGCAGCAGCAGCAGCAGCAGCAGCAGCAACAGCAGCAACAACAACAACAACAACAAATGAGCTCCATCCCTAGGCCAGGAATGGGAGCTCCTAGTGGTAGAAGAGAATCACATGTTCCAGAACCTTTACATGCTACAACAGGATTCAACCCATTCATATATGGAAATGATGTTGACTCTGTTGATGTTGCGACAAGAGTAGCAATGGTAAAGTAACAGTTACAATTCATTTCATATTAAAACAATTTAATACAGTTTTCAAAAGTATGTCCAACCATTTAGGCACTCCTCTTTTGACACACAATATTTCAGTATGTGAGATAGCCCTCTTCATCAAGTGCTAATTGATGCTCCTAGATGTGATCACTGTCTAGACTACAGTCAGACTGCTTGATGTCCAGGCAACACATCTAAGACCTTAACTCTCAATACCACATGAATGTCTCTCAGTCAGTTGTCAAAATATTGGACATAAAAATTAAATTGAGGCAGTAAGCACATATGAAGGGGTTTATGGCATAATGGTTGTAGTAGCCACCAGAAAGATCGCGGGAGGCGCACATTGGCACGGCGCGTCACAGACGGTAGTTGCCGCAAGTAGAGTCCCGTCCACCAGAGGGCACGCGAGAATTCGGACGCGACCTCTGCCGGCATGACAACAACAACAACAACTCCGGCAGTACAGGCCATGCCCAGTCAGTTAACATTGGGCATGCCTAGGACACAGTCCTGGTCTACGCTAAGTGCAGTGCGACGTAAACGTGAACAGTGTTACTACAATGGTGGAAGTCCGTTTTGCTCATTTTGAAAATTGAACATTTTGTAAAACATTGTACAGAAAAGTCATAAAAACCTAAAATAAGTACATATTTTGTCATATAAGGGATAGTACTAATACTGGAGTGTAAATTATGTGTAGCTGTATTAATATTGTTACCATAATTATTATATTTCCATGAATTTCACTTTGAATTAACAATACTTGAGCACAAATTAGTGTAGTAATATTAATATTATCATCATAATTGTGTATAAATTGCATGACTTTCAGTTTGAATTAACACAAAAATACATCTCAGACATCTTTGTCCTCAAAAGTTTCTATCAGAAAATGAGTTTAACATCTCCTTTTCCTTCAAATTACTGACTAGTTGTTTTTTACTGTATAGTGCATCCTGTTTTATAGTGTTGTCCTGGACTGGATGTCTCTTCTTTCCTCTTTGCATGACCAAGGTGAAAAACTTCACATCAGCTTTCATAGTTGTCTTGTAATGTAACTTCATAGGTTCAGCTCTTCTGTACTGCTACCACTGAATCTGTAGCCAAGATACTGGACACTTTAATTCATTAGTTTTGCAGTAACTGTAGCCTTCTCCAAAGTTATTGTTGGTACAAATTATTCTTGCTTCACCTATACTACTTTGTACTGTACTGTACTGTACTGTAAATGGCTACTTTCTTTGTGACTGAGCAATTATTTTTTAACAGTCTGATGGTGTGTGTTTTCCTTTTACCTGAAGGTCCATAGAGTCAAAATCAGCATCATCTGGCAGAAAAACATGGTCAATAACATTGAAGTAGAGGACCTGTCATAAGTTTCAGACAGAAAAGTGCCATTTTAAAATTTGTATTTTGCCCAGGGATCACAGTAAGTTGTTATGTGTTTTCTTGTACTAGCCACTTCTGTTAAGTTATTCACTGCGGATGATGAAATTTACTGTGATCCTCTCAAAGCTATAGTTTCATCCCATATATACATGAAAGCAGAGTCAGTTCTGAAGTAATGTCAGCCAAGATTATATCAATATACTGTAAGACCACAATAATCTGGCATTTGATAATCCAGCAGAACCAATAGTTTGGCACACATAAGAAATTTTCTCATATTTTTAGCTTGGTGTGGCAGTATAATTGGACACCTTTGAGGAACCTCAGAACTGGTTGGGGTGGTGCCTCGTCAGTAACAATTGTGTGCTTCACTGGTTGAAGAAGTTGGGATGGAAAATGACACAAATGATGATCACTCATCAACTGATTGCTTTAAAACTGTACCAGTGATAATTTTTGCAACCAATAATGAACTGAGCATTATTTTCAGCTGAAGAAGTTGACAAATGGATTGATATTCACAGAAATTCAGCTATCAAAAATAGCTGACTGGTGATGTGATGTTACAAAGTGTTTTCAACACACAGGAGTCACCAGAAGCTGAGAGTGAGGGAGAAGAAATTCCTGCAATTCACATCTCTTGGGTGGAGGATTCAGATGTGTTGAACACTTTTATGAAATTTGCTGAGATAGCCAACAATACAACAATTCTGAAGTTATTGATCTGCACATTATAGAAAACAATTTTTGTCAAAAAAGTTTTCTATTCAGGATGCAAGTTAGCATTTCTACAATGTTTCAGACTGCTCATAATAAAACTTTGGCTTAACCATCAGTGGTAGACACCAGCCCACATATTCCACACCATGAACAATGTCAGATATCTGTACTATTCCTGAAGACAGTGATTCCATTTAAACTGCACAAAATTCTTGGTAGCAATTTTTATTCGTTACCTTGTTCTTGGATCTTTTCAAGTCAGCTTGGTGCTTGTTTTATTTTGTAACAGGCCTATATAAAATTATTTGTGGGTACTGAACTTTATTGTGATCTCTCCTGTCAGCTAACTGATTTTGCACATTAAAACTACAGGTCTAACTTACAGCCCTGTTTTTAAACCAGGTTTTTAAAATGAAATTGATAATCTGGCATATTTGATAATATGGCATTGTCAGATCCCTGAGCATGCTGGATTATCAAGGTCTTACTGTAATTCTTTTTATAATATGCTACTGAATATGTGAACTTTGGAAATGCCACTGCTTTTTCCAAATCAAATACAAAAGCATAAACGTCTTTAGATTTAGATTTTGGTACTTCCTTATGCACTTTTATCAAATTTCATGCAGATTCAGTTCTCCTTAAATGTAAGTCATGTTATACTTCTAATTGGTTTTTTTTTTTTTTTTTTTTTTTTTTTTTTTTTTTTTTTTTTTTTTTTTTTTTTTTTTTTTTTACCTTCAGCAACTGATAACAGTATCTGGTACTAACCACATATTGTGCACGTATCTCTTCTTAGCAGATGGAAACTTAGATTGAAATTGCGATGGAAAATTGTCCTACACAAAGCTTCAGACACTGGTTTAATATTATCTTCAACAACTTTTTCTTTATATAAATTGTACATAACCCTGATGTTAAATTCAGGACTCACGTAATGTCTCTTAGGGTTTCCTGATCAAGATAATGTGACTGATGACATGGAAAACTTTTAATACGGGAATGGATGTGACTAGCTGTACCTTCTCGAGCTTTATTGCTGACCTCATAAATTGCGGTCAGGCTCCTCTCCATTCTTGAGTGACCCTGCCATCAGAAGTTTGAGAAGTTAAACAAAAATACTTTTTTTCAGATTTTAACCGAACAGTTCTGAACATTAAATTGTATTTATTAATACAAGCCTTTGGAGGTTGAGGTTCTGTTCATGGTCATCTTGCTCCAGAGGATTCTGATTTGATTAGTCCATATAGGTAGCCATTTTGAGAATTAAAAGGTTCCATTTGCCAAAAAACTATTATGAATACCTTTACTTTCTTCTTTAGTTATTTTTGAAGCACATTGCATCCACAGTGGTTGAACATCATTACAAAATATTTTAGCAGTAATGATTTTAACTTTTCTAGTGCTGTATGTTTTACCTTGATTCCTTTTCAGTTTCACCTCTTGTCTTCCATCTTCTCCCTGTCATTTTCTTGTATGATTGCTGTTGCTCATCTTCTTCATTAGTCTCATGATATTCTGAAGTGCAATACAAAACTTTCCCCTCTTCATTCATGATTTCTCTAAGCCTCTCTGAATCAGTCATATTATCATAAACATAATCTCATACAAACAGCAGTAACAACTGCCAAATAATTAAGCTAATTGTTTATACAACAATGAAATAATAAAATAGTATAAAACTTTTCTGACAAAAGTTACATGAAAACAATTTGTTGGATGGTGTTATAATACAAAAGTCACATGAAAACAGTTTTGGTAATTTTAAAATGAAAAACTTTTCTGTAAGTAGTTGTTAGTAATAATAATAATAATAATAATAATAAACAGGAAACTTCCCAGTGGTGGAACAAATGGCTCAAATGGCTCTGAGCGCTATGCGACTTAACTTCTGAGGTCATCAGTCGCCTAGAACTTAGAACTAATTAAACCTAACTAACCTAAGGACATCACACACATCCATGCCCGAGGCAGGATTTGAACCTGCGACCGTAGCGGTCGCTCGGTTCCAGACTGTAGCGCCTAGAACTGCACGGCCACTCTGTCCGGCTAGTGGTGGAACAGAAAACTAATTTAGTTTCACAGCATTATGGTGTAAGTCAGATTTAATTCACTTTGCCATGAAATGTAAATAGAAAATCTAATTTTGTTTCATGGTGTTGCTGTGCATGTCGAACGGACTTCATTTTATCATAACATTTATCATGCAAACCATTTCACAGTAGAACTTGTGATGCCATCTGTGATGCTATTGCACATACAAAGACATGCATCACTATGCCATCCAAAAGAAAAAGGAGTACTTAACTCATTTTTGTCAATATGTGACTTATATCGTTATGTTGTAAATCCCTTCACTGCATCCAGCATCTGATGGAGATGATGAAGAGTATTGTGTATAAGTATGAACTCATCACAAATATACCACCTGTTTTCTTACTTATTATTTATTAAATGTCTGTGTCCTCTTATAAAACCAAAGAATCATGATTGGAATCCAGATGCATCATGCTGTCCAATTTTATACAATCACAAATCGATGCTCTAAAATTCTAATCCATCAGCATGACATTAAAAAAAATTGAGCATGTTAGTGTACATAAACATCTGTTGACAAAAGTGAAGAATGAAACCATGAGTGATAGAGTGTTAGACTGCAGTTGAATTACACCACTGCAATAAGTTAGAAAAATTAACTTTCATTACAATGACTATTCACAATATGGGTAGAGTTGACAATACCTCCCAAAACTTCCAACCACCACTTGCTCATTTTTGTGTCTGCTGCTGCCCTTGGTTCCCCAGTTCTGCACAACAGTGGTTGTGCAATGGTTGCTGTTGTGGTTGTGGTTGTGGAGATATGAATGTTTGGTTGGGTTGCCGCCATGTTAAGGTGCTCACCAGGACTTTTATGTCTCCTCTGCATCACAGTATTTTTCAGGGAAGAATTTGAGATGTTATATGTTGTTCTTGAATGTTTAGGGATATTCTCAAATGTTCACAAATAGTCTAGAATATTGCCAAATGTTTTAGATGGAAACTGAGAAATGGCATGTATCACATTGCTCCACAGTCTGCCAAAATCATCTTAACCTGGATCGTGCAACATAGTAAAGACAGAGAACCAATTCAACAAAAAAGTATTGCCACTAATGGATAAAAACTACATAAATGAAGAATGGTTATGTGACTAAACAGTTTTAACAAATGAAGTAATTCGATAAGCAAATCATCGAATGCAGAGTATGATTCCAGTGGAAGAAACACATTTAAATCCATTGATACAGCATTAACCAATGAAATTTACAAAAGAACTCTTACATTTGCACTATGTTTCTGATATGCCCACACCAAACAGCTTCTAAATAATGTCATATAAGTGGAAATATAAACTAGAAAAGAAAATGGCAAGTCAGTATTCTTACCACGAATTCAGTTCATTTCATCTACCTTACAATTCACTTTTAAAATCTCCCCATAAGATACTGATGGCACCACCTTTGATGATCCTTGGGCATGGCCACCTTTTGTTTATCTGTTGTTTATGTGCCATTCAATAGACTTTGATTTGTTACTGAGACTTAATAAATGTTGTTCCTTTTTATTCCTGTGTCTGAATTTCGATTCCATGAACCCTAGTAGGTTACAGGCCTAGTTTATTCACAAAATTTCAACACAGAAGTTTATTATGTCTTTTATTTGATATGTGATTCAAGTTACCTCATGTGTCATTTTTTGTAGCATGTAGAATAAAGGAATTTCAAGAAGCATGGTGAAATTTGATAGATCGAATTTCCAGTAATGGAAATATCAAATCTGGGCTTTGTTCAACACCTACAGCATTTGAGATGTGGTGAATGGTGAGAGAGCATAACCCAAGATTTGATGACATCTGCTGGAAAACTGTGGGTAAAAGACAATGGTCATGCCATGTGTTGCATTTCACCTGTGATCGAGTACTTGCAACTCAAATTTTTGATAAGGTGCACTACTGCTTGCGAAATGTGGAAGAACAAACATCCAAAGTGAACAAACTCTGTGTTATGAAGAAGTTTCATGATTAGCAAATGAATGTGAGTGATTCATTATTGCGGCATATTGCAAAAATCATGAACATTCTGAGCCATGTCAATTACTTAAAGGTGAAACTGTGTTGGACTTAGTGATCATGGCCAAGATCCTTGGAAGTCTTATGATGGAGTTTCATGCCATTGTCACGACCTGGGACAGTGTGTCCAGGGCTCAGCAAATGATTCTGAAACTCCAAGAGTGACTCATCCCTAAAGAAAAATGATTGAATGACTTGGAGGAGGCATCCATTATCCTGGCTGCAACTTCATTTCAAGGCTGGAAGGAAGAGCATACAGATGTGAAGAAGAAGAACCTGAATCAGGCAGATTCAAGACGAAAATTTACTTGCTAGACATTGGGGAAGGAAGGCCATCTGTAGAGAAATTGCCATTCTAAGAAGAAGAAAAATAGGGAGCAAAATAGAGGTGATGCATTCATTGTTACTGACAGAGGATCATGCAAAACAGGTCTGCATGATAAAGTGGTTTGTGAGAGTATGTTGAATGCTGATATGAGTGAAGTCTTGATTACTGACTGTGTGGGATCGTGGCACATCATTTTTCCATGAGAATGGTTCAGTGAAATTCATGAGTGTCAGAACATTGAAGTTTCAAGTGTAGATAATGCTAAGTGGAAGTGAAGACAATCAGATCAATTAAAATAAAGAAATTCACAAATGAGTATGGAGAAGATGGACAAACTTATAACGCAGTCTATGTCCTAAAAATGAGGAAGTATTTATTATCTGTCAGTATTTGCATGACAAAGGTTTTGGAGTGAGATTTGTAGCTAAGTTCTTTAACATTTCTTGAGAGGGGGATGTGTCATTATTGAAGGAATAAAACAAGGAAACAAAATTTGCAGAATTTTTTTTCGTATCAAACACCCAATGTGATGTGAATTTATCATCCACAAATAACCTCAAAACTGGCACAAAGGATTGGGTCTTGTAAATGTCAAACTGATTGTGAATTTGATCAGAACAGATCTTATCAAGGGAATAAACATGTCTGATGCAGCATCATTCTTTTGTTAGTGTGTAACTATGCAAAGTGTCATCGTTTATCTTTTAACAAGAAAATCAGAGCAAGACATTTGGGAATCAGCGATTTCATATACAGTGATGTGTGCAGACAAATGGTGATTGAATGAGGTCAGTGGTGCATACTATTTTGTAACATTTACAGATGATTCATCTGGTTTTTGTCATGTCTATTTCTTGAGAAATAAGTCTGATATTTTTATCATTTCAAGGAATTGGGATGACAATGTTGAACAGGCTGTCCAGAAGTGTGAAGACCCTGAAGATTGATTGAGGGATGGAATACTTGAACAAGAACATGAAGAGCTATCTCATTGAATATGGGATGGAATTTGAGACAATGGAATCGTATACTTCACGACAAAATGGGAAGGCAGAACACAAACACAGGACCATCATTGAGTCCACAAGGCCCATGCTCATTGGGACGAATGTTCTGAAAATTCTGTGGGTGGAAATGGTTGACACCACTGTTTATATGTTAAATCAGACTTCAATCAAATAGGGAAGAAATGCGACACCATGCGAATTATGATCAGGGAAGTGAATTAAGACCAGGGAACCCCAAATCTCACAAGTGTAAACTTTCAGTGCAGAAGCATTTCTCTCTGTTCCTAAATTTTTCTGCAAGAAGTTGGATTCGAAGGCCAAGAAAATGATTGTGGTTGAATATCAGGGAGGATCTTGCAGTTACAGACTTTTTTAATCCAGAAAACAATAAAATCATCAAATCCCAAGATTTGAATTTCCATAAACCCATTTCAAAGCAGCATTTTCTCAGTTTATGTAATTTTGTTTGCTATTTGGTCTCCAAAACTGAAGAATCTGAAGGTTAAAATGGAAAACGCAATGTCAAGCCACCAGCTGAAGATGTGAGTAAACTACAAAAAGGTGGGCTCAAGATCCCGGACAACCACATGAAGATTAACAGCAGTCTTACAAGTTACATGACATGAGCAAGATTTGACCTCCAGCCAGATATGATGCAAGCTATGTAGACTGTCTTGAACCAAACACCTTTGAAGAGGCAGTCTTGGGTCTAGACAAAGGAAAATGTAAACAAGCAATTGAAGAGGAACATAAAACACGTCAAATGAATGAAACTTATGTCATCCTGCTATAAAAGGACCAATGGATGATAGATTCAAAGTGGGTTTTCAAAACTGAGCCACCAAAAATAAAAATTGCCCCTGGTACAACGGTAGACTTTTTGCGTGAGGCTTTACTCAAAACTCTGGACTGTACTACTAGGAAACTTTGTTGCCTGTCCTGCGATACAACTCACTGCACACGGGGGAAGCTGCCAATTATCTGGACTTCTTGGATTTGTTTGTGGATGATGGGCTGTTGATTAGAGAAAGCAAAGAATCTTTCAAGGTAATTGCAGATGGAATGAAAATGTATATAATAACTGTTTCTGAAGTGAAGGTCTTTTTTAGAATGGAAACTGAATGAAATAATGAGTTAAAACATTGTTTGTCCACCAAAAAATGTATGCAATGCAAATCTTGAAATGTTTTGACTCAGAAAATTTGAATCCTGTGTCTGTTCCAGTGGATCTAAATGTGAAATTGTACTCAGCGGATGAAAATGTGCCAGTTGTAGTTAAATTTCCATTCCTGGAAGCAATTGATCCACTTTTATTTCTTGCAACTATTAGTCAACCAGATCTGGCTTCCAAAATGCCTGCAGTGAGCAAATATGTAAACAGTTAGGAAGACAGTCATTGTCAATCCATCATACACATTTTCAGGTATGTGCAATGCACGAAGGATTTCAGTATATTGTACAGAAAGAGCAAAGACAAGATGGTTCTGTTCAAGTGTAGCAACTTGGATTATGCAAGAGATATAGGAATAAGGTGGTTGACCTCCAGTTTTGTTATCCTGTTATCAAATTTACCTACAATGTTCCTCCCTGGGTCAAAGAATGGTAACTTTGCCTACCGCAGAAGTGGAATATGTGGCCGCCAGCATGCTGTAAATATGTGATATGGTGCAGAATCTGCTAAGTTATTTCGGAGAGCAATCCAATCAAGCAACAAACCTCGTTACGGATAATCAGAGTGCGATAAGACTCATAAAAAATCCCAAACTTCATAAAAGATCAAAACATATTGATATCATTTCATAAGAGAAGAAGTATGAAGAGGGAGGAATCATTATCAAGTATGTTCCAAGTGAAAGGCAGTAAGCAGACATTTTAACAAAACACTTGACATTTTAACCAAATCCATGAGACCCAGTTCTATATCAACACTTACTTTGATTCTTTGGACTCTCAGAGATTGACATTTAATTCTACCAGGATTTGTACTATCTCTCATATTGTATGCCAAGAAAGAGGGAAAATTGAATCATTTGGAATGTTAGGTATAATTTATGCCATACTATCAGTTGGATTAATAGGATTTATTGTATGAGGACACCATGTATTCACAGTGTGAATGGATGTTCATACATTGACATACTTCACATCAGCAACAACAATTACTGCCGTACCAACAGGTATTAAGGTATTCAAATGACTAGCTACATTATATGGAACTAAATTCAAGTTTAACCCGCCATTATAATGAGCCCTAAGATTTGTTTTCCTATTCTTAATTGGCGGGTTAACAGGCCCAGTATTAGCAAACTCATCTCTTGATGTTCTACTCCATGATACATACTATGTAGTAGCACACTTCCACTATGTATTGTCCAAGGGGCAGAATTTGCAATTATAGAAGTTGTTGTTGTTGTGGTTTTCAGTCCTGAGACTGGTTTGATGCAGCTCTCCATGCTACTCTATCCTGTGCAAGCTTCTTCATCTCCCTGTACCTACTGCAACCTACATCCTTCTGAATCTGCTTAGTGTATTCATCTCTTGGTCTCCCTCTACGATTTTTACCCTCCACACTGCCCTCCAATACTAAACTGGTGATCCCTTGATGCCTCAGAACATGTCCTACCAACCGATCCCTTCTTCTAGTCAAGTTGTGCCACAAACTTCTCTTCTCCCCAATCCTATTCAATACTTCCTCATTAGTTATGTGATCTACCCATCTAATCTTCAGCATTCTTCTGTAGCACCACATTTCGAAAGCTTCTATTCTCTTCTTGTCCAAACTATTTATAGTCCATGTTTCACTTCCATACATGGCTACACTCCATACAAATTCTTTCAGAAACGACTTCCTGACACTTAAACCTATACTCGATGTTAACAAATTTCTCTTCTTCAGAAATGCTTTCCTTGCCATTGCTAGTCTACATTTGATATCCTCTCTACTTCGACCATCATCAGTTATTTTTCTCCCCAAATAGCAAAACTCCTTTACTACTTAGAGTGTCTCATTTCCTAATCTAATTCCCTCAGCATCACTCGATTTAATTCGACTACATTCCATTATCCTTGTTTTGCTTTTGTTGATGTTCATCTTATATCCTCCTTTGAAGACACTATCCATTCCGCTCAACTGCTCTTCCAAGTCCTTTGCTGTCTCTGACATAATTACAATGTCATCGGCGAACCTCAAAGTTTTTATTTCTTCTCCATGGATTTTAATACCTACTCCAAATTTTCCTTTTGTTTCCTTCACTGTTTGCTCAATATACAGATTGAATAACATCGGGGAGAGGCTACAACCATGTCTCACTCCCTTCCCTACCACTGCTTCCCTTTCATGCCACTCGACTCTTATAACTGCCATCTGGTTTCTGTACAAATTGTAAATAGCCTTTCGCTCCCTTTATTTTACCCCTTCCACCTTCAGAATTTGAAAGAGAGTATTCCAGTCAACATTGTCAAAAGCTTTCTCTAAGTCTACAAATGCTAGGAATGTAGGTTTGCCTTTCCTTAATCTAGCTTCTAAGATAAGTCGTAGGGTCAGTATTGCCTCACGTGTTCCGATATTTCTATGGAATCCAAACTGATCTTCCCCGACATTGGCTTCTACTAGTTTTTCCATTCCTCTGTAAAGAATTCACGTTAGTATTTTGCAGCCGTGACTTATTAAACTGATACTTCAGTAATTTTCACATCTGTCAACACCTGCTTTCTTTGGGATTGGAATTATTATATTCTTCTTGAAGTATGAGGGTATTTCGCCTGTCTCATACATTTTGTTCACCAGATGGTAGAGTTTTGTCAGGACTGGCTCTCTCAAGGCTGTCAGTAGTTCTAATGGAATGTTGTCTACTCCGGGGGCCTTGTTTTGACTTAGGTCTTTCAGTGCTCTATCAAACTCTTCATGCAGTATCTTATCTCCCATTTCCTCTTCATCTACATCCTCTTCCATTTCCATAAAATTGTCCTCAAGTACATCGCCCTTGTATAGTCCCTCCATATACTCCTTCCACCTTTCTGCTTTCCCTTCTTTACTTAGTACTGGGTTTCCATCTGAGCTCTTGATATTCATACAAGTGGTTCTCTTTTCTCCAAAGGTTTGTTTAATTTTCCTGTAGGCAGTATCTATCTGACCCCTAGTGAGATAAGCCTCTACATCCTTACATTTGTCCTCTAGCCATCCCTGCTTAGCCATTTTGCACTTCCTGTCGATCTCATTTTTGAGACATTTGTATTCCTTTTTGCCTGCTTCATTTACTGCATTTTTATATTTTCTCCTTTCATCAATTAAATTCAATATTTCTTCTGTTACCCAAGGATTTATACTAGTCCTTGTCTTTTTACCTACTTGATCCTCTGCTGCTATCACCACTTCATCCTTCGAAGCTACCCATTCTTCTTCAACTGTATTTCTTTCCCCCATTCCTGTCAATTGTTCCCTTATGCTCTCTATGAAACTCTGTACAACCTCTGGTTTAGTCAGTTTATGCAGGTCCCATCTCCTTAAATTCCCACCTTTTTGCAGTTTCTTCAGTTTTAATCTACAGTTCATAACCAATAGATTGTGGTCAGAGTCCACATCTGCCCCTGGAAATGTCTTACAATTTAAAACCTGGTTCCTAAATCTCTGTCTTACCATTATATAATCTATCCGAAACCTGTCAGTATCTTCAGGCTTCTTCCATGTATACAATCTTCTTTTATGATTCTTGAATCAAGTGTTAGCAATGGTTAGGTTGTGCTCTGTCCAAAATTCTACCAGGCGGCTTCCTCTTTCATTTCTTACCCCCAATCCATATTCACCTACTACTTTTCCTTCTCTCCCATTTCCTACTGACGAATTCCAGTCACCCATGACTATTAAATTTTCGTCTCCCTTACTATCTGAATAATTTCTTTTATTTCATCATACATTTCTTCAGTTTCTTCATCATCTGCTGAGCTAGTAGGCATATAAACTTGTACTACTGTGGTAGGCTTGGGTTTCGTATCTATCTTGGCCACAATAATGCGTTCACTATGCTGTTTGTAGTAGCTTACCCACATTCCTATTTTCCTTTTCATTATTAAACGTACTCCTGCATTAACCCAATTTGATTTTGTGTTTATAACCCTGTAGTCACCTGACCAGAAGTCTTGTTCCTCCTGCCACCGAACTTCACTGATTCCCACTATATCTAACTTTAACCTATCCATTTCCCTTTTTAAATTTTCTAACCTACCTGCCCGATTAAGGTATCTGACATTCTACGCTCTGACCCGTAGAACGCCAGTTTTCTTTCTCCTGACAACGATGTCCTCTTGAGTAGTCCCCGCCTGGAGATCCAAATGGGGGACTATTTTACCTCCGGAATATTTTACCCAAGAGGACGCCATCATCATTTAACCATACAGTAATGCTGCATGCCCTTGGGAAAAATTACGGCCGTAGTTTCCCCTTGCTTTCAGCCGTTCGCAGTACCAGCACAGCAAGGCCGTTTTGGTTAGTGTTACAAGGCCAGATCAGTCAATCATCCAGACTGTTGCCCCTGCAACTACTGAAAAGGCTGCTGACCCTCTTCAGGAACCATACATTTGTCTGGCCTCTCAACAGATACCCCTCCGTTGTGGTTGGACCTACGGTACGGCTATCTGTATCGCTGAGGCACGCAAGCCTCCCCACCAACGGCAAGGTCCATGGTTCATAGGAGGTGTCATTCAATGATACCCATTATTTACAGGATTAACCATAAACAATACATGGTTAAAAATTCAGTTTACAGTTATATTTATTGGGATAAACTTAACATTTTTCCCTCAACACTTCCTAGGTCTAACAGGAATACCATGATGATATTCAGACTGCCCAGACGCATATACATTGTGAAATGTAGTATCAAGAATTGGATCAACAGTCTCTATTGTAGCATCATCATATTCATTGTAATTATATGAGAAAGAATGGTTACAAATTGAGCAATTATATTCAGAGCTAATATAAGCAAATCAACAGAATGGTTACAAAATAATCCCCCTGCAGAACACAGCTTGAATGTTGTCAGAAATAGATTTTAAGATGCTCAAATAGTGGGAGTATTGAAAATGAAATGTTATTTTTATTTTTAAAATCTCCCCATGTATGATACTGATTACATCACAGTCGTATTTCTTTTGATGTACCTTGGATGTAGCCCCCTTTTGTTTATTTGTTGTGTGTCTGCCCTTCAGTACACTTTGCTTTGTATTAAGATGAAATAAAAGTTGTTCCTTTGTATTCCTGTGTCTGAATCTGAATTACATAAAACTCAATAATTCAGCATTAAGAGACTCCACTATTCAATAAGATAAATGTACAGTGTGACCATCAGTAAAGCATAAGGGCAAACATTCCAACTTGTCGAGTGAATGTAAAAGAATTGTGTTGTTTTGTATGGACAACTGTTGTTGTTGTTGTTGTGGTCTTCAGTCCTGAGACTGGTTTGATGCAGCTCTCCATGCTACTCTATCCTGTGCAAGCTTCTTCATCTCCCAGTACCTACTGCAACCTACATCCTTCTGAATCTGTTTAGTGTATTCATCTCTTGGTCTCCCTCTATGATTTTTACTCTCCACACTGCCCTCCAATACTAAATTGGTGATCCCTTGATGCCTCAGAACATGTCCTACCAACCGATCCCTTCTTCTAGTCAAGTTGTGCCACAAACTTCTCCCCAATCCTATTCAGTACCTCCTCATTAGTTATATGATCTACCCATCTAATCTTCAGCATTCTTCTTTAGCACCACATTTCGAAAGCTTCTATTCTCTTCTTGTCCAAACTATTTATCATCCATGTTTCACTTCCGTACATGGCTACACTCCATACAAATACTTTCAGAGACGACCTCCTGACACTTAAATCTATACTCGATGTTAACAAATTTCTCTTCTTCAGAAACGCTTTCCTTGTCATTGCCAGTCTACATTTGATATTCTCTCTACTTCAACCATCATCAGTTATTTTTCTCCCCAAATAGCAAAACTCCTTTACTACTTAGAGTGTCTCATTTCCTAATCTAATTCCCTCAGCATCACCCAACTTAATTTGATTACATTCCATTATCCTCGTTTTTCTTTTGTTGATGTTCATCTTATACCCTCCTTTCAAGACACTATCCATTCCATTCAACTGCTCTTCCAAGCCCTTTGCTGTCTCTGACAGCAAATGGACAACTATAAATAGCTTATTGAGCAACAGTAAAACTTATTTAGCTTTGCAGCAAAAAACAAGGCATCAAATGTAGTTTATAATAATCCATTTTGAGTAAGTTAGATGCTAAACAGGTTAGGTGATCAACATCCCCATTTTTTCCAATTCTGAAAATGAATGGAAAAAATACCAAAGCAAAATTTGTCATTTTTGGATAGTGGATAATAAGCCCTGCATAAGTGACTTTCTTTGATTAGCCATAAGAGGAAGCTACACATTTTGTATCAGATACAGAGTTTTGAAGTGAAGTATAATTGATGGGTGATAATTTTTCTACTATGTGCAGTGGCTAGAAACTTATGAGGCCGCAAACCACTTGCTAAACCAACCGTTTTTCTGAGTGGGCCTTTTATCACCATTAGACTAATTTTTGTGCATCAGTTTCATTTAATCTGTTGATTTGTGTTTGTGAAATGATCCAGTGGTCCTTCAGAAGCATTTTCCATAATTAACCTAAGCTCAAACATATCTATTGTCATGGTCTTGATGGCTATGATAAGATGTGTTATCAGTTTATCCAATGATTTTGGACATAGAGGAATGGAAATTCATTGGTGAAACCCTGCACCATGAAACAGCAAATTGAGATATATGATCAGAGCAGAAGGTGATGATTGCAGCAGAAACATGACTGCTCTGTAGACTTGGCTGAAGTTGAAATCAAGAAGATTTTGAAAACTCCAATTCTCTTCTTGTTCGTGCTGCTAATTACCCAGGATTTACTTCCATGCAAGACCACACTCCAGACACTACTTCCTAATATCTCAGTTTATATTAGTTATTAAAACACTTCTCTTTTTTGGAAATGTGTTCCTCACCATCACCCTTTTGCATTTTATATCCCTTCTACTTTTCCCAACATTATTGATTTTCCTGCTCCAATAGCAAAAATTATATATGATTTTAAGTGTAAGAGATATTAGGAAGAATTTCCTGAAAGTATTTGTATGAAGTGCAGCTTTGTGCAAAAGTAAAATGTAAATTATAGATAAACTCTACAGACAATAAGATAATAGAGGCTTTTGAAATGTGATTCTGCAGAAGGATGGAGACAATTAGATGGTAGATCACATAATTAATTATGCAAATTGACTGAAAGAAAGGCTAGGTTGATTTGACACATCCGGAAGCATCAAGGAATAATTTTTCTGATTATCAGGGGAATGGGGTGGAGGGTATAAAAATTGTAGAGGGGAATGAAGGTTTGATTACATTAACCAGACACAAGTGAATTATGACTGCAGTAGTTATGTAGAGATGATGAGGGTTTCACAGGATATTAATTTCATTCATCATGATTGATGTTTTGGGAACGCTGGCAACTGTGTCACTAATGATTTAAGTAATGAAACTCTGCAAGAGTTATGTATGTTTCCATCCTTAGCGCAATGCATTTTGAGACCTTATTCACATTTCAAAATGCAGTTATATACATGATTATTATATGAGGTGCTTGAATATGTGTTTTCCCACCTTCCTTGGACAGTATTCACATTTTTGGAATTATACTGCAATCAGAAAACTGAGCAATATAAATCTTGGAATTTGTGTTTATGTGTGGATGTCAAAAATAGCATATTTGTCTGCCTACTTTCAGACATTGTGCCTAGTGCCTTATGCAGAATATCACGCACTTGCAATTCATCACTCGCTGTTTGATGTTTAAACAAAGAGATTGTGACAGTATGGTTCCAGAGGAAATTTGGATACAGAGGTGCTATATTTTCTGTGGATTACATTATTTATTTACTTAAAGTTGTCACTTATAAAATTATTTTACCAATACTGACTATTACTGACTTTTAATTTATAAATTGTTATTTATTATTTATTTATTATTTATTATTAATTATTGACTATACTTTATGCTTTATTTTGTTGCAAATATTGAGTAAAGTCTCAGAATAAATTAGCACATTTATGGAATTTACCGTAGCTGTTACATACAGGAGAAAAATTTTCAAAAATTAATTGATTCACTATCTAGCTTGTCCCTGAGAATTTTTTCCCCTTGATTTTGGCAGGGTACAAAAATTTTCAGCTCCTCCATTAAATACATTGTTTGCAATTTCTTGAAGTGATGGATTATCATAAGAGCTTCTTCTATGTTTTTCAATGGGTGGCCAGTGTTTGTGAATTGGTTATGTGTGTAACAGTTGATTTGTTCAGTATGTCCAGTATGAAAGTTCCTGCCAGTCTGTCCTTTGTGGTAGCTTCATCAAGTCTTACATGTGATTTTGTATATTCCTGAGCCTTAGGCTTTATTTTAAAGTATAAACTAATTTCTGTTGTAGTTTGCTGAGAAATGATACCTTCATATGGTATGCTGGCCACACAATTGATTGTATTATTTGTGCCCTCTAAAGAGACAGGAACTTCTTTCTTTTCTGTTGCTTTTTCTGTGTTTTATCTATCACTGAGCTGGGGAAGTCATTAGCCACTGCAGTTTGCTTGATGATGTCTAATTCCTTCTCACTGTTCTCTTTGTTTGGTGGAATTTTGTTTTCTCTGTATATCATTGTTTTGTAAGCAGGTTTTTTATATGTGGCAGGGATTATGGCATTGGACGTTGTCTTTTTCCTATAGATCGTGAAATTGTGTCTGTTGTTTTGATCTCTTATGCACAAATGTAGGATATTACACACTATGCTATTGTAAAATGTCTTCTTCAGAAAAGAAAGGAAAGCAAACACACATTCACACAAGCAGACAACACTTCCCACACACGTGACCACTATCTCTGGCTGCTTTAGCTGGATTGGCTAAAGCAGCTGGAGATAGCGGTCATGTATGCATGAAGTTTGCTTGCTTGGTTTGAATCTGTGTGTGTGTTTTCCTCCCTTTTCTGAAGAAGACTCTGGCTGAAAGCACACTGTGTAACAGTGTTTTCATTGTGCCTGTCTACAAGTCAGTGTGTGACCTTTACAGTGAATAGCAGTCGATCCTTTTCATAACCATTAAATATATGTTGGTGCTGTATCACCCACAATCACAATTTCTATTGTGATAGGCACTGAAATAAAAATTTTCTAATGATCCTTTTAATTACTTTGCAGGTGAGATTTTTCAATTCCCAGAATCTTCTAGCAAATTTCGCTGAACACACGAGAACACTGAGACTCTATCCAAGACCTGTTGTGGCATTCCAGATTAATAGCTTCTTGAGATCCAGGCCTCGAACAACACATTTTCTTAACCGCTTTGCTCGTACTCAGGTAACATGTCTTAACATTATACTGTCGTATGGCTCAGATTTTCATGATTACCGTAATTTTTTTGAGTGAATACATGTGTTTAACAGTATTGTCATGTATATGTCAACTTACCATTTAAGTACAACATACTGTAAATATGCAAGTACATCTGAGGTGATTAGAACATTTTAGACTTTAAAATAGTGTGTTTGCTACACCTGTTACGATAAAATATCCTTGTTTACATGCAGAGGGTCCCTCTCATCCTGAGGTCTGTGTGACCCACCCTTCCGTTTTGACCTTCCATAAACTTTCCCTCTCTCCTCCTGGCAGTACTGACCAGCAATTCTGTCTCATAATTTATTAGTTTTCTTGCTTGAATATTCCTTTTGATACAATTCACTACATTTTATCTCACTGCAAGAACTTAAGGGTATTGAAGTATTCATATGTATGAAGTTTGTTTTGTTTGAATAATTGAAGTTTATTTTGTTTGAATAATTGTATTTTCTTGGTGATTTATTTTCAGGCTGTGGAATTTCTGGCAGAATGGTCTCTAACTCCTAGCAATGTCGCGTTCTTGCGTGTGCACACTGGGGTGTTTGATCCTACTCTTATTGGAGATAAATCCAAGTGGTATGCACATACTCTGGAACCCATTTACTTCAGTGTGTGGGATGAGAGCAGTTCACTGAGTGGGGCATTGCGATCGTTACGTCAGCAGGAGCAACCAACAGGTTAGGAGTGTTACAGAAGTTAATACAAGGATAGTACTATACAACTATGTTGTAAGTAGCCCTTGAGAGACTTTGTCAGAGTTTAAAACTTTCTTTGAAATATTTCATTTTTCAAAAATGTTTAACTATTGGTATCAAGCCATCTTACCACTTTACACCTTTGCTATCATTAAGAGTAGCAGCATCCCTTAATATGAATTGCATGACTTGAGTTAGTTCCTGTCGTTCCCCCTGGAACATAGGGCCGTGATGAAATTCCTCCGCCTGGTACAATTTCTAGCAAGTCTCTTCACTTCACTCCAGGTTTTCCCATCCTCTGCAGCTCCTCTCTTGATCATCCTTTTCCAGGTCTATTTGGTATGTCCACATTTTCTAACTCCTTGAGGGTTCCAATCCAATGCCACCCTTTCAACAGGTCCATCTGGTTTCCTCAATGTATACCCAACCCAGTTCCATTTTCTTTCCTTGATTTGTATATTGATTGGTTACTGATTTGTCTCCCTCCAAAGATCTTCATTTGTCATTGTATCTGGCCATCTCACATTTAAAATATGCCATAGACAGCGGTTGATGAAACTTGTAGCTGGTTTTTGATGTGGTTAGTCACCTTCCAAGTTTCACAACCATACAACAGAACAGCCTTCACATTGCTATTGAAAAGCTGGAGTTCGGTCTTCTTTGAGATGTTCCTATTTCTCCAAACAGGGTACAGTTGTACAAACACACCATTTGCTTTGCAGATGTGACTACGGACATCTACCTCAGTGCCTCCTGTAGTTGTTACTATACTTCCAAGATAGAGGAAAGATTGGATCTGTTCTAAGTCCTCTCCATTAACGGCCAGCTATTTGTGATGGTCAAATTTATCCACATTTCTTTGGTTTTGCGAACGTTTATCTTGAGGCCAGCAACTTCCGCCTTTCTCTGGAACCTGGCCAGTTTCACTTTGATGTCTTGATATTGTTGTGCCATTAAGCAGATGTCTGTGAAATCTAGATCTTTGAGCCTATCCCGCATCCCCCATTGCACATCTCTCTTCCTTTCCCCCATCACTCTCTTCATCATGTGGTCCAACACCAAAAGAAATAGTGTTGGCGAAAGAATACACCATTGTTGTACTCACGAATTAACTTGGAATGGCTCTGTTAGTACTTGGCACTCATAGTCTTCATACATCTCCTTGATGATGTTAATATTCTTCATTGGCATGCCATATTTTGCAAGTGTATCCCACATGACTCTTCGATTGACAGAGTCGAAAGCCTTTTCAAAGTCAATGAAGGTACAGTGGAGGGTATGTTGCCTCTCTGCACTTTGTTCCAGGATCATTCTGAGAGTATTGATAAGGTCCACACAGCTTCGATGTTTTCTAAAACTCACCTGTTCTCTCTTCAGTTGTGTTTCCACAGAATCCTTAATGTGGTTTAAAATGATCCTTGAAAGAACCTTACTTGGTACTAACAATAGGGTAATGCCCCACCAGTTGCTGCAATTAGTAACATCTCCTTTTTTGCATATTTCCATGATAATACCTCGTTTACAATCTGTTGGCAGTTTCTTCTCTCCCCATATCTTCTCTAAGAGGATGTACAATAACTCGACAGTGGTGTCCAAGTGTGTTTTCAGCATCTCAGATGTTATGTTATCTGGTCCTGGTGCCTTCCCATTCTTGATCTGCTTCAGTGCTATCCTACTTTCTGCTTTCGTGGGTGCATTTACACCATGCTGGGCCTAGGATCATTGTATTCCATTTGTTCTTGTTCTTCTACCTCACCGCCAAGGTCTCTGTTCAGAGTTTTGTTAAAGTGTTCCTTCCACCTGTGTGATGGTTCTTCACATTTAGTTACTATCTCCTCTTTCTTATTCCTTACTGCTCGGTTCCTCTGGAAGCTTTTCTTTGAGAGCATCTTAGTGATATCATATAGTTCTTTTACATCCTCCCTCCATGCTGCCTGCTCTGCTCTATCAGTTTGTTCATCTATTCGTCTTCTGTGGTCTCTTCTCACACTCCTTTTCACTTCCTTATCTGCTGCTCTATAATCAGCTTGTGTCTGTGCTTTTTTTTGCCTGGTTCTGCTCTGATTTACTCTTCCCTTGGCCTCCTTTTTATGGGCGATCTTCCTCCAGGTATGTTAAGACATCCAATCTCTCCACAGGTGATTTTTAAAGCCAAGTTATCTCTCACTTACTTGCACAAAAGTATTCTTAACTTCTGTCCACATTTCCTCCATGTCCTTATCCTCAGCCATCTCTTGTTCCAGGACCTGGAATCTATTCCAGAGTTCCAGCTGGAATCCCTCACTTATCTGTGGATCTTTCAGTTTACCTATGTTGAATCTTCTTTCTGGAAACCACAATCTTCATTTGGAAACGGGCAGTAACAAGATGGTGGTCGCTACTTGCGTCTGCTCCTCTTCTATTCTGCACATCTTCCAGGCTCCTACTGAACTTCCTGGATACTGCGATGTGGTCAATTTGATTTTCTGTAATATGATCTGGAGACACCCATGTTATCTTATGACATCTCCAATGAGGAAACAAAGTCCCTCCTATTACAAGGTCATGGCTTGTGCAGAAGTCACTAAATCTTTCCCCCCTATCATTCATTTCAGCCAAGCCATGTACCCCGATTATCTGTTCGAAACCCTTGTTGTAATCTCCCACCTTAGCATTTATGTCTCCCATAACAATGAGGATATCTTTCTTGCTCACTTTCCTTACAATTCTCATAGCAGGTAATAGAACTCCTCCTTCTTCTCAATGTCTGATGTCTCTGTGGGGGCATAGCATTGGATGAGCATCATGTTTCAGACCTTCATCTTAAATCTGTCAGTCCTGATCCTACTGAACACAGGTTTCCATTCTAGAAAGCTTTCCTTTGCTGCCTTGGTGAACAATAGCCCAACTCCATTCCAATGTTCCTCTTCCTTTTAACATCCTGAATATAAAAATGTAATTCCATCTGATGTCTGCATTTCACCAAACTCTGGCCACTTCACTTCACTCAATCCCAGGATATGAAGCGTATAGTTATTCATTTCCCTTGTCACTTGTTTCAGCTTGCTACTCTCCCTCAAGGTTCATATATTCCAAAAACCAATTTTCATTTTCCTTTTCATGCCAAAGGTTGTTACCAGTTTATCTATCTGGTTTTGTATTCTTGTCTCGGTTTCAGTAATCAGGTTATTTAATAAGGGTGGGTGACTGGCGCACCACTTCTGATTGCCTTGGTGGGGCTGCCACTTTGTCACCCAGGCACTGACGATTTGCCAGATGTTTGGCATAAGGTATTGGCATTTCGTCCGCACCCCTACCCATGTTTTAATTGCCAGCATCAGTTAAGTGGGGGAAATGGGAAGGAAATGAAAAAGATTGGGCTAGGGATAGGAAAAGGATAGGAGACAAGTTTTTGATAGGCCGTTGTGGGACACACTTGGTCTGGCTCCTCCCCTTTAGCCTGTCTGGCATAGGTGGCCCTGCTGGTAGCTACACTACCACTGGCATAGTCCTCTGGATCTAGAGCATGCAAACCTCCTCACCTGCACAGACAGTGCTACGTTAAGGCGGTACCCCCTGAGGAGGATGAATTGCACGGCAACCAGGTAAACCAGTGAATCTGAACAAGTCCCTGTTAATATAAATTGTAAATGCAAGAAAAATCTTCACAAAATCAGAATTTATCTTGGAAAGCACCACAGTAAAAGAAAGGAAGACTGGTGTAGGCAAACTGAAAATTTGTAAAATTACTCAGAATCAAAATCATTAGAGATATGATAGAAAGAGAGTGAGATGGAATATACCTGTGTAATTCTGCATGCACTCTTCTGTCTTTATGGCCCTAATTTCCTTTTTGTCAGTGTTTCTTTTTTTGCTGTCTTCTGTCTTTTCTATGCTGGATATAAAGTCTTTGTGAATTCTCTTTGTGGGTATGTGATATCAATCCCATCAGTTTTTTCCCAGAAAAATGTGTGTGTGTGTAAGACTATTCTAGTGTTGGGGAAATCAAATTAAGCTATTTTTTTGCATACATAACAGATGTAGAAAAATTTTGATAATTGTTTTGGAGACAAAATAAATGCTGTATCCAAGGTTCTCAGGTGTCCAGCCAGATCTGGTCGTCAAAGTTCCACGATATTTCGGCGAATAACCATTCCCACATCATCAGGTGGTGCTGATGGAATTCCATCAGCACCACCTGATGATGGTGGAACAGTTATTCACAGAAATATCGTGGAACTTTGACGATTGGATCCGGCTGGACACTCGAGAACCTTGGATACAGCACATTCACCAGGAAGGCCTCAGATCACAAAATAAATGCTATTTTGCCTGCACCATACAATTTTAAGAGTTTATCTGAAATATACTGTTTGGAACAGAAGAAATGATAACTGCAGTAGCAAAGCTATTGGACATATGTATGGAAACTAAGTATAAATAAAAGTATAAATAAAAGAGTTGTTTTATCTTAATAGTACTCATTGATTGCCGAGGTAGGCAAAAAAATTTGAACACACACCTTATATTGTGCACGGCCAACTTTCATGTCAAAAACAAACTGAATTCTCCTGTAAATATATTCTTACAAATCCTGAATTGTTTTCAATGAGATTTTATATGAAGTATACTGGGCTATCAGTTACTTTTCCAATAAAGACCTGAATGGGTTGAGAATATTCAAACCCAATTATTGTGGGTGTCAGAGAAGACCTGTTGTTTCACACTCATATTCATAAAAATATTGTTGTTATTTACAGCCTTCAACTTCACTGTCATTATGGAAGAGGTGGTCCATTGTTAGGAATAATTTCTTCAAAACTGAACAGAGTCTATCACTTACATTTCTTCTGTTCTGAGTGGTGTACATAGAAACTGTTTATCCTCACTTGCTTTGGTGGGTATCCAAACCACCAGGAAATTAATACATGTTGCTATAAGTCTTCAATAGATGGACTTCACGAAGTGGAAGTCCAGGAGGTAGTGAAGTCTGTGTAACAATACAACAATCCCAGACTAGTAAACACTCAAGACAGAAAGACAGCTAGAAAGTACAGCAAGTGGTGTGCTGTGCCATGAGTCCAGGCCACAGCCTCAGCAGCAAACAGTTGCTAGTGGGTGGCACCATGTGATGTGCTTATCTTGGTGGCAACTCCACCCAATTGCTCCTATTGCTTCTCAGTACCTACTTCCCATCAATGCTTTGCACTGGGGCAAAGGGCAGAGGGGGAAGGAGGAGGCCCAGAGGCTGGTTTGGTTTTGGGATGAGTCCACCATTGCTGCCCCATCAGTGCCTGAGGAGGATTCAGGGGTGACATGTCACACTGTGGGTGGAGTTGATTGCAGTGATGGACCAGCTGCTCCTGGCCGATCACCACCTTGAACATCTGTTGCCACTACTGCAAATCATGATACCCTGGGTCCATCTGGTATTTCGGCTAAACATCATGAGAGCCAGCATGGTAATACAGTGTGGTGCAGGAGGCATGGAGCCTACAGTGAGCATGCAGGAGGTCAAACAATGTACATGGTTGACACTCAAGCAGAATCTTGGCCGGGCTATGTCCATTGGCAAGGGTGGGTCAGTACATAACCAGGTAGCTGTTGAGTTCATCCATTGAGTTCGCCAATGTCAAAATTTTTGTCATTTACAACTTGAACATTCTGACCAACCACTTGGTTTCTGAATTGGATGCTGAGTGAAGCAGGGAGGTGTCAGGTGCTCAAAACAATTTTGCCTTCAGAAATCCTGGAATGCCGAAGTCATAAATTGTGGTTGTCGTCAACAAAATACTAAATTCTGAAGCCTCAAATTGTGGGCCATTGTCAGAAACCAATGTAACTGGGCCCCCTTCTATAGCAAAGATTGTAGATAAGGCACAGGCCTTAACCCTGGAGGATGTTGACATCTGCACTACGTATGGGAAATTTGAAAGGGCTTGGGTGTCAGGATGGGGCTGTAAGCTAAAATGCTGTGCTGAGTTCAACACCTTGCAAATTCAATAGGTTGTTCATGCTGTTAACAAATCTGTGACAGGATGGGACCAACAACACAGTCAGACACACCTGTGGCCAGTATTAATTGTTCACCTGGTTGGAACGTTGCCAAAGAAGCAGCTTATCTAAGACACTTTTTAAGTTTCACAAATGCTCTTGTACACTTTTCTGACCACACAAATGGAGCACCCTTTTTTACATAAATACTTAAGGATGTGGGAAATATGAGCAGCATTTGGAATGAACTTGCCATAATAATTGACTTTGCCCAGAAAACATTGCAATTCTTTTATGATTCTTAGGCACTTGTAAAATAATAATGACAGTCACATGGTCGTGTGTGGGTGTAAGCCTGTCTGTACTTAATAAGTGGCCCAAATAGTTGCCAAGTAAAATAAAAATGGTAGTCTCATGATCTTGTATGGGTGTAAGCCCATCTCCGCTTATTTTGTGGCGCAAATACTTGACTCTCGGCTGAAAGAAACTAAATTTGGTGAGACGACTGTGTAGGCCATTGGCTTGCAGCCACTCAAACAACACATGTAATTGCACAAGTGCTGCTCCCATGTGGCCCCCATAACTAACAAATCATTCAAATAATTGTCACAATTAGGGATGCCCTGGATGAGCTGTTCTAGATACCTCTAAAAAATTTCAGAAGTACTAGTGACCCCAAATAACTATCTGTTATATCTGTACCTGCCAAATGTGGTATTAATCACCAGAAACTGTTTTGTAGACCCATCAACAGGTAACTGAATTTACACATCAGTGAGATCAACTTTTGAAAAATTCTGACCTCTAAGCAATTTAGTTAAAAATACCTCTTGCCTAGGGACTGGTACAAATGGACATTTGTTTGGGCATTAATGGTAGACTTAAAATAACCACAGGTCCAAAGTGATGCATTAGGCTTTTGTGCAATAACCATGGACATTGCCCATTAATTAGACAAGACAGGAGAGATAACACCTAGATGCTGCACTCTGTCCAGTGCTGCCTTAACTTGTTTGCACAAGGCAAACGGTATCAGATGAGCCCTACAGAACTTAGGAATTGCCAAATGGTTCAAAGAGATGTGTGCCTAAGGTAGGTCCAAATAGTTGTTGAAATTTTTGCACCACACATCTAGCTTTGTTAATAGTATTGCATTAGAAATTAGATTTACCTGATTCTGAATTTGGCACCCAAAAAGTGTGATAGTGTCAAGATAATAAATGTTAGTAGTCATCCAAGAATTAACTACAAGCAAGGTTAATTGCTGAGCTAAGTTTTTGTACTTAGCTTGCACCCTGATTTGATCCTGCAGTAGGACCGACTGGCTGTTGTACATCAACACTTTGTGTGCTGGTCCACACAGCGGCAGGGAGCCTATGTGCCAGTAAGTATCCCCATTAATTAGGGACACAGCTGAGCTGGTGTCCAGCTGGAAGTCTGCCGTCACCCTACTGACATCCAGTTGCAACATGATATGCTGCATCCCATCAGCTGTTGTCCCTGGCAGTGGTGGGATAGCATGCAGCTTGTTAGTAGCCAAAGTTGACACCTGCTTGCTGAAGCAGACACTCGAAAGGTGTCCTGGCTGATGACAAACAACACAGATAATGTTACAGTACAGGCAGTGATGCTGTTGATGATGAAGGCCACACTCTGGACGTGATTTTACAGCATGGCTTGTGCTGGAGTTCTGATACAATAACGGAGAGGAAACTTTGTCAGGAGCCACTGCTTGCTTTGGGACACATTGATGGTGAACAAATCCCTTTCAGCTTTGCGCATTCACTGATGTGGAGGGTGAGGAAGCACCAACCACTGAATCTATTGGCATTAGGTGCACAAGAGCTTGGTGAACCAGATTATGGCCTTGACTGAGAGTCATTAGTTGAGTGACACGTGCAATGGTGATTAGCTACTGAAGCCAGTGTCACCTGACTACTTGACGCTCAGATGATGACCTTGACTGGGAGTCATCAGGTGATCATTGGGTGTGATGACAATTAATACTCCTATCAATGTTGAAACCATAACAATCATCAAAAAGAGCTTGTGCCAAGACAGTAACTTTGTATGCCTTAGCAATTTTCAACACACCACTCGAAGTTGGATGTGAAGTTTCTAAAACCTTTACACTAACCTCATGATCTGGAACCTGGCAGATTATAAAGTCCCAAATTAACAAATGTATGTAAGATGTGTCACACTTGTGAGAGGCAAAATCACACTTGCAAGTGCCTTATAAATCAGCAGCCCATACCTTAGTTTCCTTAACACAGCGATTCAACTTGAATCTAGCTGCAATGAAGTGCATTTGGTGACTAGTATTCAGTCAGCAAACTACGAACTTCAGAAAACTTCAAAGTTTTGGGATCCAAGACTGTGTGTAATTTTTGCACCATTTCATACAATTTACTACTAGATCACAGTAACAGTACATTGTGGCGTGCAGGATCATAAGTTTGATTTTCCGTGCTGTGCAGTTCAAAACACTGTAAACAGACCTCCCAACTCTCACTTACCTCATTGAAAGAAGTGAATGGTAGAAGGAGAGGTGCAGACACAGCAGCTGCCTTCTGTTGTTGATTCTAGAGAGACTGTAACAGCAGTGTGTGCTGCTCCTGCTGCTGCTGCTGCTGCTACTACAACTTGACAAATTCAAGATCTGTGGTTCACTAAACGAAAGGGCATTGTGAAAAATTCCTCATTACTAGTTTTCTATCATGTGTGGTGTTGGTAGAAACATGTATATCGTCACTTGGTCTGGTGGGTACACCGAACCACTGGGTAACAAACACACATTCCTATAAGCCTGCAGTAGACTGAGTTCATGAAGTGAAGGAAACACTAACAAGACTGGGACATAGCAGAGTTGATGAATCAGTACAACAATTACAAATTAGTAACTGTTTGAGACCAGAAACAAGCTAAATCAACTTGGCTGCGCAGTGGTGTGATATGAACAGCTAAAAATACAGCAAGTAGTGAGGGAGCCATGAGCCTGGACACAGGCTCAGTGACAAATGCTCGCTACCAGGTGGTGCCACTTGACACTCATATCTTGGCAGTGACTCCACTTATGGCAGCAGCCTGCAGCTGCTGATAAGTCCACATCTGTGCTAGGCAGGGAATCCAAATCACTGCTGGTTACAAAAACATTGGTCTCATAAATGTTTCTAGGTAACTTTCATGTAATGTGATTGTAGGACTCAGTAAAAGCCTTAAAGAGGCTTAGTAGCAGGTGACGGCTAAAGTGAACAGTGGCTCTCTTCACATATTATTCCCAAACATTACTCAGATAGTTGTAGACTCTTGTTCTGAAATTACTGCAGCTGCCATCAGTGACCAGTTTACTCAGCACTGCATAGCATCTCTCGTTGGGGGTTGTTGACACACAATTATTTCACAATAATTGATCTTTTTCCTTCTTGTATCTACGTTGTTAAAATTGCTAAATCATGATGGTGGGGTGGTATTTACTTCTATCTCTACCTACATGTTCCACAAGCCACCACACACACACACACACACACACACACACACACACACACACACTTGCAGTATTTTATGACACTGACTTTTTGTACATCTAAGTCTAAGTCTTTGTAGGTTACAGTCACTTTGTAATGAAATTAATGATTTCTGGGCATGGTGTGGAGTAGAGCCTTGACTGTATGGCTCATGACTATCTGGCTTCAGTTCTGTATGACCTACTTCATTAACCCTTTAACTGCTCTGGACATGTTAACGTGCACGTCTTTGTACCTGTCCCTGTGTGCTCTGAATGTGTTTACACACGACACCGGTCCTTCTACCTGGCATACGTTCAGAGTGTACCAAACTGTCAGGATGTTGATGCAGATAACCTCACAGAATGGACAGCGACTGATGAAGTTGATGAACTAATTGGCAATGATATTGTAGAAACAGTGATGCAGGGGGGAGTTATTCATCAGGAAGAGGTAAACTTAGGTGACAGGAGAAATCCCATCCCAAATTCAGAAGGGTTCTAGACAATTGTGTTAGTGCTGCAGTACATTCAGTGAACAGGAGGAAGCATCGCCAGCTGATTTCATCTTTTTGTGTATGTGGAGGGTTATTGCACCACAGAAGAAGGCTGAAGGAGGGAAACATTCATCTATCAAAGTCTCTCTCTCTCTCTTTTTTTTTTTTTTTTTTTTTTTTTTTTTTTTTTTTTTTTTTTTTTTATATATATACCCTGTAAGTTTCATCTTTTCTGTTAGGCTTGGCTTTTCACATATGTATGATCATACATTCATACTTGCAGATCATTTTATGTTTCCTATAATAATTTTTGAAGGGTGCAGTATGTACATAGCAAACATTGCTTGTACTATTATGCACTATTTTAGTTTTTGGATGTGTGCTTGCAAAGTTGTTTCATACACTTCATTGCCAGTTTGAGTGTCACAGCGAATTTATTGGCTTTCATAAGCGACTGTAGAAACAACTTGTTATTATACTACAATTAATTTTATTGAAATATTATCTGATATTATTCTCAGAGACAGCACAACATAAAAAACACAAAATAAAAACATAAAAAACTGTAATTATTTGATAGTTTAGTTGTGTCTTATTTGTGCTGAAACTGTTTGTTCCAGATGAAAGTGGTTCTGATTCAGAAGGAGCTGAGAGCACAAGCTCATCATACTCTTCTCTCAGTGACTTTGTATCAGAAATGGTATCATCTGACTTATCACCAAGTAAGTGTGTCACCAGTTAGGCAACATTCTACACTTTTCACAAGCTCTACTGTGCATTATAAGTTTTAAATAAAGTCAGTGAGTGTAGATTGTGAATTTGATTATAATTGTATGTGAAAAATATGTGTTTCAGTATAACAGTTAAACATAATGCTCATCTGCTTTCAAATCTAAACTATCATCCTTATGCAACAACCAATCCAGTGATTTATAAGCTATTTTCAGTCTCTCTCCCTTCTCTCTCTCTCTCTCTCTCTCTCTCTCTCTCTCTCTCTCTCTCTCTCTCTGTGTCTCTCTGTCTATCATTTTTTCTTCTTTTATTTACAATAGGGATTTATTTTTACTTTTAATCCAACAGTACATAGACATCTTATCAGAAATCTCCAGTCATAGAACTCTACATATTTTATACATAGTACTCCTCAATCTACTCTTATTAAATTAACAAATTTGTAAATAAACGATAACTGAAGTAGTGAAACAGCAATGTATGTAAAAAGACCAATATACCTATTAATGATCAGATTATGGAGATGTTACTCTACTTACTTCAAAACAACTTCCAATATACAGCTTATATAACACCTCTTTCATTGCTCCCTTGTTGTCTTCTTTGTGTTTCTCCAGACTATTCTTCTTCCCATCACCAAAATCTACATGCTACTTCTTTCAATAGAGACCATGCAAAAACATTACACAAAAATCCCCATGCCCAATAGTCCTGTCATCCTTTAGTCAGTTAGTTATTTGCATGTTATTTGGATTTGACAACATGCTGACCAGTTACACAATTTCTTTTCTCATTTTTGTCTGTGCATAACACTGTTTTATGTTTAACTGTGTTCAATGTCTCTCTCTTCATCTCTTAAAAAAACAACAAAAAAACACTCCTGTTGCACAAGACACACACACACACACACACACACACACACACACACACACACACACACCAAACTAAACTCGTTCAGAAATTATTCTGTAAAACAGAAGTACTTTTCAAGTGGATATGACTTCAGTTTGTGTTTCAAGTTAATTTTAGTATCAATTGCATTCTTTACATCACTCCATAGTTGGTCAAAGACTTTTACGTTTGAATACCTTACTCCTTTCTGAACTGCACTAAGGCTGAGTGATGAACAGTGTAAATTGTTTCTCCTCTCAGGTTTATATTCAGAATGTTACTGTTTTTTCAAGTCTTTGGTTAATAATTGACAAGAAACTTCATAAGGGGCACTTGTCGGTATGCTCAACAGTGTAAAGAGCTTCTGCGAAACATACTCTCTAAGGCAAAAAGGTGGTGCACCATGGAGGAATTATCTGTATGCGATGATAATCAGTAAATGTGATGTTCATGTACAGACAAACAAATGATTACAATTTCAGAAATATTGGATGATTTATTCAAGAGAAAGAGCGAGTCAGTAATTTGATGGTCCACCTTGGGCCCTTATACTAGCAGTTATTTGGCTTGACATTGATTGATAGAATTGTTGGATGCCTGAGGGATGTTGTGCCAGAAACTGTCCAGTTAGTGCGGCAGATTGTCGAAATCCCATGCTGGTTGGAGAGGACTGCTCATAATGCTCCCAACATTCTAAACTGGGGAGAGATCCAGTGATACTGCTGGTTAAGTTAGTGTTTGCGGGGTGTATACGCCACAGGACAACCAGGAAATCCAGGAAAAATGTGGGAATTTTTTTATCTGGGAGAAATCTGGGAAAAACTCTGGTTATCTTGTAGACCTCTGGCAACTTTCCATTATTTTAGTTTTCAGTTAAATTTTTCTGATTTTGACAGGTAAGAACAGATAACTTATACAAAGAATTTTGTTGCAGAGTAATGGTGCAGCAGTAAAATGTAAATGAGAGAATAACACCAAAATAAAACTTTAGTTGCAAAGAAAATGCACCATTTACAACAACAAAACACAGTGCACACACAAGCGCCTGCTGACAGCAAAATGTGTCAAAGAGTATGCAATACTTTGTAACAACAAACTGCTTTCAACATGTCTTTCTTGTGGGCCTTGTTTTAAGGAGCATGACGTCACAACTGTTCACATTTGTAACAGGTTGCAGAAAAATAGTGGTAGTTTGAGAAGTATAACTTTCAAAGTAAATTTCCCCTTACATGTGAGAATGTGTGATGAATTTTGTAAATCATGGAGTGTTAGCCTTGCATTCAAAACTTAACACAGAGGACTAGCCACTTAGAAAAATTTCAGGCCCAGAAGACCAGCCATTTATGCCATTAATTAATATTTTAGTGGTACATTTGCCATTGGTATATCTTAAAGGATAACATACATTGAAAAAAGACCAAATTTTGAGGTTAGTTTTTCATATTTATTTCAGTTCTTTCATAGATTACAGACTGTGCAGTTAGAATGACAAAAAAAGTATTACATTCCTTTAAAAAGTGTGAAGCATTTATTCAGCCAAGTAACCCATGAAATGCTCATGTGCAGCACTGAAATTTATAATCATGCTTGTCAGAAATATTCAACTGCTGAACCATTTTCGTACTACTTCTCTACCATTCCACTCTTGAATGGTGCGTGGGAAAAAGGAACACCTAAATCTTTCCGTTCGAGCTCTGATTTCTCTTATTTTATTATGATGATCATTTATCCCTACGTAGGTGGGTGTCAACAAAATATTTTCGCATTCGGAAGAGAAAGTTGGTGATTGAAATTTCTGAAATAGATCTTGTCGCAAAGAAAACCACCTTTGTTTCAGTGACTGCCACCCCCAACTCGCCTATCATATCAGTGACACTATCACCCCTATTGCCTGATAACACGAAACGTGCTGCCCTTCTCTGCACTTTTTCGATGTTCTCCGTCAATTGTACCTGGTAAGGATCCCATATCGTGCAGCAATATTCCAGCAGAGGATGTACAAGTGTAATGTAGGCTGTCTCTTTAGTGAGTTTGTCGCATCATCTAAATGTTCTGCCATCAAAGCGCAGTCTTTATTTCGCCTTCCTCACAATATTATCTATGTGGTCTTTCCAGTTTAAGTTGCTCATAATTGTAATTCCTAGGTATTTAGTTGAATTGGCAGCCCTTAGATTCGTGCGATTTATCTTATACCCAAAATTTATCGGATTTCTTTTAGTACCCATGTGGATGACCTTGCACTTTTCTTTGTTTAGTGCCAGTTGCCACTTTTCACACTATATAGAAATTCTCTCTAGATCATTTTTTAATTGGAATTGATCATCTGATTATTTTACTAGACAGTAAATTACAGCGTCATCTGCAAACAATCTAAGGGTGCTGCTCAGATTATCACGTAGATCATTTATGTAAATCAGGAACAGCAGAGAGCCTATGACGCTACCTTGCAGAATGCCAGATATCACTTCTGTTCTATTCAATTGTTTACCATCTATCACTACACTGTGACTCCCTGAGTTTATCGCAACGTAGAAAACATAAATGAAACACTACAAAAGAGGTGACTGCTATTTTTTGGACATTTATACAGAATGAACAGCAACAGGTTAACCAAAGGGATTTTTAAATATCTTTGGGACAAGAAGCCAACAATAGCCTGGATTCAAGAAGATATGAAATATTTGCAAAGAAACAACCTAAGTGAAAAAGATGCAACAGAAACAGAGATTTTCAAGAGGAAAGTGTTAAAAATGGAAGGATTTCAAGGCAAGAGAGAGGGAGAAGAAGACAGGCCCAAAACGGTCTGAGGAGAGACAAAGGATACATAGTGAAAAGATGAAACAATACTGGAGGAAAAAGAAAGAACAACAAAGAAAGAGGCATTGAAATTTGTGCATCGTCCTTAGATGACCCGAACGAAGAAAGAAGAATAATAATTGGCAAGTTGTGAGTAGAACTCTTGCACTGAGGGTTCTGTACAAACTTAATTATGTATGTAGACAGTTCATCCATTCCATCTCGACCATTGATACTTGGAAGATATTGGTCCCAGGGATTCTAAGATTTTTGAGAATGTTTTAATTTTTGCAATATATATGTAACATAAAGTCATGCAGGAGGTGGGTGACCATTATGATAATCAGTAGTTCTCCATTCAGGCTGTCTGGGTTGCAATGGTAAAACTCATTTCCTGCCTGACATTTGACTTTATTGCTCATATGATGCGTTTCAGGATTTATCCCTCATCAGATATCCAGTAGTGGTTAATGCATGTAGATATGGTATTTCAAGTTGTATATGAAACAAACGTGCACAGACTTCACCATTGTGACCCTGTCAGTGTCAATGGAGAACTAATGATAGTTTTAATTTCAGTATGATGGCAGATAACAAATGAAAAAAGAAATATTTTTTCCTTGTGTTGTAATTAAAAGTTAACAGTTTTCAGATTTTTTTCCATTACATGGACCATGAAACTTCACTTCTTGCCAAATTTCATCATTGTTGATCAATGGGAAGTACGGTATAGGTTTTGATGAGTGAGCTTCCGAGTATCAAAATACGTAACATAAATGGCCATACCTTTTGATTGCATTGACTTAGAAGCTAACATTTATTCTTCCGCCAAGGGACCATAAACATTAGTATATGGCATAAATTTCAACTTGATATATCTATCCTTTCCTGAGTGAAACAGGTCTTAACAGGTGGATGAACAGACAGACAGTCTGATAACAAATGACAATTTTTTTCATGTGATATAATTACAGATTTACAGTTTTTGGAATTTTTTGCTTTGGATGTACTGTGAAATCTTCCTTTGAGCCAAGTTTCATTATTTTAGGCTAATGAAAAGTATCCTATAGATTTTACTGAGTGAGTTTGCATGTATCAAAATATGTGACATAAATTGCCATGTCTTTTGAATGCATTGACTTAGAAGCTTCATTTTTTTTACACTGCCAAGGAATCATATGCCTTAGTGTGTGGCATAAGTTTAAACTTGATTTGTGTATGACATAAATTTCAGCTTGATATGTTTACCCTTTCCTGAGGAAAAGGGATTTTTACAATCAGTCAGACAGGCAGACGGACAACAAAGCGATTCTTAAGGGTTCTGTTCTTATCTATTGAGGTACAGAACCCTAAACATGCACTTTTTTATGTAGCTCTGTTTTAGGTTGGTGCATTTTGTACAGAGTTTTTCCAGTATTCTATCACAGAATTGTCAGTCTGAAAAATCTATAAAATACACAGTTAATGCTGCCCTAACTACTTCTTTGGAAACAAAACATTGTCCTGCAATGAGTAACATTAGATGTGGCAATATGCCTACCAGATCTGGTGAAAAGATCATATTTTTCAATAATTTGTACTTCAATTCCCTCAGTTTTCCCCTTCTCAAAGCACCTTTGTGGAAAGGTTTATTGACCTGATAAATGTTGATCTTTTTTATACAAACAATTTTTTCTGTCTAGTAAGCCCAAAAGACTTGTGTACTACTTGCCAAGTGTTGTTTTACCAATGAACAGTAATCCAAAAGAGCAGCCCCATTAGCATTCCTAAAAGTGACCATAACCTTTTTGGCAGATTAAATTGACTGTCCTTTGTTTTCTGCGGGGCAGCCAGCTTCTGCCAACGGATTTGGTTGTTGTTTCATTTCAGACTTGTGTCTGTGGACCCTTGTCTCATCCACAGTAACAAACAGGCACGAAAAGCAGTTGAATTTTCATTGTTTCATTTGTTTGTTGTTGGCTTTCAGCTAAAGTGGCTATCATCTTCCATAAAACTGTCTCATATTTAATTCTTCATGTAAAAGGTGCCTTAGTCTTTTTTCTGTTACCATATGCCCTTGACATTATTCTGTACACATTTCATCACTGACTGTCAAAACTAACCAGGATTAGTTGCCCAGTTCTTATCAAATTTGAATGGGTTTATGGGTGTTAACCAAAAGAACACTGGAGTGAAATGCAAATGGCAGCTGTGTCAACATCAGAATCAACCATGATTGTATGCAGGGGTGGCAGTAATCAGTAATCATACAGCTCGACAGAGGCCAAGGAGAATCCACAATAGTCACATTCCTTACATAGTAAAAGTTGAGATATTCAGGCATCAATCTAAAGTGGCCAACCAAAACATTATGACCGCTGACCTACGATCAATATAAACCTGTCCAGGGAATAGCAACATCACCTGGTGAGGAACGACTGCTAGTCAGATACAAATGCGGTGCATGTAGTATCAGTGAGTGTGCTGTCCATGTGTACAATGGGGAAGGCGTGCAGCCTATCTGAGTCTGACTGAGGGCAGATTGTGATGGCCTGGAGACTAGGCACAAGCATTTCAGAAACTGGTCAACTTGTTGGGTTTTTGAGGAGTGCTGTGGTGACTGTCTTCAGCACATGGTAAAAGCAAGGTGAATCTATGTCCATACATCATGGGGTTGGGCAGCCATCCCTCACTGTAGATGTTGGATGTTGTAGGCTGGGCTGATTGGTAAAACAGAACAGGCAGCAAACTGTGGCAGTACTAACATCAGACTTTAATGTTGGGCATGATACAAATGTGTCTGAACACACAGTGCACTGAACTCTTCAAACGATGGGCCTCCACTGCCAACGACCCAGGAATATGCCAATGTTATCAACATGACATCAGCTACCGTGTCTGAAATGGGCACATGACCATCAGTACTGGACGTTGGTGCAGTGGCAGAGCATTGTATGTTTGATGACTCCCAATAAAATCTTCAACATGCCGATGGGAGAGCACTGATCCATCATCTTCCAGGGGAACACCTCCTTGACGCTTGTACTGCGGAGAGACAAGCTGGCAATGGCTCCATTATGCTGTGGGGAACATTCATGTGGGCATCCATGGGTCCAGTGGAGCTCTTACAAGGTGCCATGACAGCAAAGGAGCATTGTACACTGATTGCAGTCCACATACATCCCTTCATAACAATCATGTATCCTGATGGCAGTGGCATTTTTCAACAAGATAATATCACCATGTCACAAGGTCAGGAGTGTGGTTCGAGGAACACAGTGGCGAGGTCCAATTGATGTGCATGTCATGCAACTCGCCAGATCCGAACCTGATTGAACATGTCTGGGATGTGACTGAACCTGGTGTCAGAGCTCGTCTGCCCCCTCCCCAAAATTTATGGGAATTTGGTGATTTTTGTATGCAGATGTGGTGCCAACTCCCACCAACAACTTACCAAGGTCTCATTACTTCCATGCCATGATGCATCACCACTGATATCCATGCCAAAGGTGGATACACTGGCTATTAGGTAGGTGGTCATAATGTTCCACCTGATAAGTGTATTTGATTGTGTAATTCATGAATCACATGATAAAAGTCATACTTACTCTTATGTTATTACTGAATGCAATACATTACCATATTTAGCTGGGTGTGTTGTGTTTTCCATTTTCTTTACTGATTTCATATGAACTCGTTCCTTGCCCTTATGTCTTTCAGGATTTTAGTAATATTATTATGAAATAAATTGTATGTAACACACATGATTGTAAAATAATTTATGTAACAGAGGATTGTGTATATGACAGTGTAATCTTCCATTCAGAATGGAGTAATTCCTCTCCTTTCTTCTCTTTAAAGATTTTTTTCTGGGATCCAGAATCTCCTTCAAAATTACTATTGACTTTTCTCCCACAGAGATCTGTAAGCTCAATGTGTAAGCAGTCAGGTAAAAGGATAAACAGAATGCAGTAAATATACATGAAAAATTCTGAAAGTCTTAAATTTCTGAGTGAGACATTTCTTGTTCTGCTAGACAATTCCTCCTCTTGTAAAATCAGTGAAGAATACACACTTCCACTTATAAAGTGTATCTTAATTAACTGGACTGATCTACATCTATCCAAATTTTCCTTTTTTGCTTGGATCTACAGAAGATAACTTGATGGTTGTGTTCATTTCAATGTGCATACTCAAGTATGAATCAGTGAAGTAAGTGATAAAATAATATTTAAAACAGTTCTGACTGAATTATTTGATTTTTATTGAAATTTCATACAACAAAATTGGAAGAAACATTTGTGCCACAGTTATTCCCTGTAACTCACATTAAGCACACATGATCTATATTTACTATATACATCAGTCTCAGAGACATGCTGTATAAGATCAGTTTATATATTGATTGATTCATTTGCACATTTTGCCTCTTATTACTACAGGTTTCCCACCAACATCGGTTGATCGTACAGAGCCACCACCAGCTGCACTCACCATTCAGCCATTAGCTCTGTGTAGTGGCCTTGACCACCGCACTGTATATAATCCACCAAGCAGTCTGCAGTTTCCTGGTTCCATGATGCCTGCTGTCAGTGCTCCAGCAACATCACCTCCAGGCTCAACCTCTTCTAGCAGAAGTGATCTCAGCTCCCCTTCCCTGAATCGTGATTCTGAACTTGATTTTGCTGCAGCTGTTGCTGTTGCAAATAGTAGTCAGGAACAATTACCAGCTGAATCATTGCAACCTCAGCGACTGGGAACACTGGTGAGTAAAACATCTGGGAGATTCAGTGGAGCATTTAATGGTAGGTGTACAGGCTCTGCATGTGGGGCCCCAACCACTGGGTGAGGAAATGAAATTTTAACAGTTTTGTTCAAGGGTGACTCCATGATAACATACATAACATTTTTACAATTGGCATTGAAATATGAACATGAAATTAATAAAGATAGGCCAGAAAATGAACAACAGACAGCCAAAGTTTGATGAGGCAAGCTTTGTTCGCTTGCCACTAAACAAATGAACAGGAAGTAATACAGAAATAACTGAACCTTCACTTTTCATAGAATAACTTTCAAATTTCTGGTTTAACTCAAATTCAACTAAACCACTTCTCAGTGAAGGAGTGAGGCTGTCTTTTCCTTGCCACCTATGAGACTGCTCTCGACTGTGCTTGTGTTTCTTACTATAAAACAGTGCACTTTTTTTTACTCTGTCTTCAAACGCCACTGGTACATCATATCATAATGTTTGCATGAAAAAGTAGTGCAAAATATTGGAGAACACATGCATTTGTATTCCACAAACTTTGCAGAGGAGGGTACTTGTGTACCATTTTCATTTCCCATCCTTTCCTGCTGAAGTCCTGAATGACCCAGGTGGTGGTAGTGGTGGTGGTGATGGTGGTGGTGGTGGTGGTGGTGGTGGAGGGGGGGGGGCAGCAATCGACTTTTGGGGTGAGTCTTCAGATGAGTAAAAAGTGGTACTGGTGCCTTTTAATGAGGGTGGTAAATATGACTGTTGTGAATGTATACATGGTCTTCAAGGGATGCTGTGAAGGGACTTCTCTTTCAGTGAAAGAATTCAGAAGACAGATTGTGAGAACATGCCTGAAGAAAGGTCTTGAAATGAGGTTAGCTAGGGGGAGACCAACAAAACTCATCTCACCTTCCAGTAGTAATGTGCCAGATATATATGGTATGATCAGAAGCTTCATGTCATCCAGAAGCATGAAAAGCAAAGGCAATGCCAGTATGAGAAATGCAAAGGAAAGCCAAGCACATATTGCGGGAAGTGTAAATTTATGTCTGTATGGAATGCTTTCCCAAATATATCAGGCCTTAACGAAACTTCCATTTTGGAGAATTTTTAGGTTAAAACGTTTGTAAATGTTTCTTATTGTAAAATAAATAATAGTTTCGAAAAGTTATTTTGAGTTTATTATCACCAATTTCTTTGTCCCTTGTCATTTTTCATAGTAAGCAGTGTAATGATGAAACAACTGCCAAGCACCCAGCAGCTTCAAATGAGAATGGCCAAAAATTTCACATTTAGGGAACAGATGATCAAAATTTCTTCATATTTCCATAAATGGGCTGCCATGACACAGTTTTCCAAAAATACAGAATAAATGTTAACTAAAAATAAATTGGGCATCAATGAGTTAACTGAATCAAAAGTTCAAGCTTGTTTATAACTAGATCTGAAGTATTACTCTGAGGAATTGGTCCTCTCAGTCACTATTCAATGTAATAAGATGTTAGAGCTATACCACACCAATTCTTGGTGCTTCCCTCCTGTCCTAATCATTTGAGTCTCCCTGGTAAGTTGAAATCTCCCCCCTGCTACTACAATAGGAAATTTATGTGCAGTCTTCTCCAAGTTTTCACGAAATGTTCCACCACTATGGCTCCTGAAGCATAGGGTTTATAAAAGGCTTCTGGTTATCAAATTTGGTCTACTTGTAACATTTACCTTCATTCAGATTATTTCACATTCAGAATCTGTACTATCCTCACTAAATTTTATCACAACAGTGGAAATTCCTGTACAGAATAGTACTTAAAATACATAGAAAGTGACCACTCACCTATACCGACTGATGTGTGGTGTGTAGAAACCCACAACAGAATACAGTACAGGGTGTTTCAAAAAGGACTTTACAACTTTAAAAATTCATGTAAATTTATTGAAAAAAAATATAGAGCTGGGTTTAGTGTTATTTTGTAGGGAAACACATCAAATTTTTTTACCTTAAACTAAAGATGTTGTATGTGGCTTCCGTTGGTTATCCTGCACACATCCCATTGGAAGTCAGTTTTTTCCCAAACTTGCTCTAGCATTGCAGATGTAACGTGCTCAGTGGCAGTGTAAATTGTTGTTGTAATTTCAGGTAGAGAAGCTGGCATGGGAGGTACAAACATGATATCCTTGATGAATCTCCATAAAAAGAATCAAGTGATGTCAAGTCTGGGGAACGTGGTGGGCATTCAATTGGAGCATCATGTCCAACCCATTGCCTTGGAAAGCAGTCACTGAGAAAATCCTGGACATCAGCCAGGTAGTGGGATGGTGCATCATTTTGCTTGAACTAAACATTCATTCTTGGTCATCCTCATAGATCTGTGGTATCAGAAATTGTTGTAACATATCCAGGCATACTATCCCGTTGATGGTTGTCTCACGGAAAAAAAGGGGCCGTACATTTTGTTCTTGCTCAATGCACAAAAAACCTTCAGTTTAGGGGTATCATGAACATGTTCCAATGTTTGATGTGGATTTTCACTGCCCTAAATTCTGCATAAGTGAAAAGTTGACTCCTCAGAGAAGATGACTAATTTATCCAAGAAATGTTCATCCTCATGTAATTGATTTAACATATATGCACAGAAGTTCTTGTGAGCAAATTTAGCAGTGTCTTTTATTGCTCGTACAGCTGTCAATCTTTATGGTTTCAATTGCAAACAGTTTCTCAACACATGCCAAACAGTTGTATGTCAGATTTGCAGTTCACGAGGTGCACACTGGGTTGATTTATTCGGGCTATTGACAAAACATTGTCTCACTCACTCAACAGCGTCGTCAGATGTGCTTGGATGAACTGATGATTTCCTGCATCTTACTGAACACCTTGTTTCTCCAAAACATTTATACCATTCATAACTTGTAGGCCTACTAAGAGCAGCTTTAGCATACTTGGTATGGAAATTACACTGAATTGTTGTCACTGACTTTGATTCTTCAAACCAAAACACACAGCTAGCACGCTCAGGTCTACTGAAGGCAGCCATCTTTAACGCAACTGCCACTAGTGCTCCTTATGGTGCAATTTGGCACTAGCGAACCATGAGAGATGAAACTTGACGTATTTCCCTACAAATTGACACTACAATCACCTCTGTAGGTACTATGAATTAATTTATACAAATTTTCAAAGTTGTAAAGTACTCTTTGAAACAATCTGTATTTACACTCGTTTTTGAGCTCTTGCTCTTTCTCTAGCAAAAGTAAATACATTCGTACATACAGCCACACAGATATCCAAATGCTCACACCTGCAGCTGTGGCAAGACTGCCTGTTTATCATTGATTATTGAGGGTAGTCGTCTGGGTCGATGGAGGTGGGGAGGGGATAGAGAAGAATGCACAAAGCAAGGACCGGTTAGTGAGATGATGTGAGGTAGATCTTTGAACAGATGAAACAGTGACAACACAACAAGATGACAAAAGTTGAGAGTTTCGATCATATAAGTGATAGTGAAAGGGAGGGGCCAAAAAGGAAGGGGAGGAAAGGTGATGAGGGTGGAGATGGAGGGAGAGAAAGGGAAGGGGGAAAATGGGGAGAGGGAGATAGGGAGATGGTGAGAGAGATAGAGATCAGAGGAATAGTACTCGAGAGAGAGAGAGAGAGCCTGCATGGTGGAAGGGGGAGGAAGGAGGTAGCAGCATGTGATCTGGACAGAAAAGGACAGAAAAGTGGAGGTAGAGTGTAATGTGAGGCTGTGGGAAACAGGTTAGTGGAGGTTTAGACCAGGAGGATTTTTAGAGTGCTAGAGAGACAATTCCCAACTGCATAGTTCAGTGAAACTAGTGCTGGAAAGGAACAGTAGATTCTCTGATCCCTTTGTGCCTCCCCATCTTCCCCCCTTCTTTCTCACATTTTCCACAGCTCTCCCTTTCTCTCTTCCCTCCCTATCTCTCCCTTAATCTTCATCTTCGCCTCCTCTCCTCCCCTTCCTTTCCGATACCCTTCCTTCTCTCTCTTATATGCTCTACCCCCTGAACCCTTTTTGACTTGTTATGAAGCCCCTGATTCATCTGTTGAAAGACCTGACTCACATCATCCCACTACCCACTCCTTTATCATGTGCATCCTTCCCTACCTCCTCAGCACCACCATTAACTCAGGCAACTGCATTCAGAAATCAAAAATCGAATCAGTATAATGGTGGCTGTAGATGTGGGCATTTGGCTGTCTGTTTTGTTGTGTGTGTGAATGTGAATGTGTGTACTTTTGCCAGAGAAAGAGCAAGAGCTCAAAAGCTAATGTAAATACTGTATTCTGTTGAGTGTTCCTATGTGCCGCACAACAGTCAGTTATTGTTCTATGAAATTTCAGGAGAACTTCTGGATGTCAGTACCTTCCTGCCATCATATTTTGGTACAATGCCACCACAACATGAGCACTAGCTTGAAGCCAGTTGACTGTGGCTAAAGCTGCATCCTAGCTTTTCTGCACAGTGGCTAATTCCCTTTCCATCTGCACATAAGAGACCCCATCCCTATTCACATTAGTAGTCCTTTTTATGCATGAGTCCATAGCATCAATAAATTTATCAAAATAAGTAATTTTCCTCTGTTGACATTTTAAATATTTTATGGAAAATACTTATTTTATTATTAGTGGTTAGCTGATTTAATCCCCAGTGCCATTATCAAGCTACTGCAATCCCCTTTGGCATTAAAAAGCTAAATACTGATCTACACGGCAGTATGGGGAAAAAGAGTTCAGCACTGTCATTATTGGTACTGGCATAACTATCTCAAATGTGAATTGATAAGCAGAATGAACATTTTACATATGAATGTCATAATTGATAACTGTGCTTTACCTTCCATGGTTCTGCTGAATTCATAAGAGTAATGAAACCACAAGTTGTTCTTTTTCACACGCTGCTGTGTGAATTATAAAATCTGTAAACATAACATAATTTTTGGTGTGATGTAGCTTGACAATTGCCAAGGGCACAAAATTAACAAACTGCTAGACACAGTCAGAGTACTGCTGTTTTATTGCTCCTAGCTATCATTCACTTGTCCATCACTGGAGCACTTTTGATTCTTGTCAGACACTGGAACACTACTGAATATTTGCTGTTCAAATTGAGTCACGTGACTGCGACGCATTTGTGTTGTGGAACTACAGTACAAAGTCAGATAATGTCACAGTAATTCTCATAAAATACCCAAAAAGTTAGAGAAATGGAGACCACTACTCAGCCCAGCCAAGAAATAAACAGCTTCTGATCACTTCCAAGTTGAAGTAATAAAATGGCTGAATTGGCATTCTATGCAATGTAAGTACTGCTGTTGCAGGGTACTGCCTGCAAAAAGGACTATAGTACCACATTACTAAATCAGTTCATGAGATGCCAATGCAAAACATTTAAACTCTTGGATAAAAAATGGTATTTACTGATAGAGAGTTACTGTCCCCTTATTTTGCAGAATGACACAAGGAAATGTCTAAACTAAAGGTTGCATACATACTGGGTACAGCTCTGCTGATGACTGCTCACTGGTCTGTGACTGGACTAGTGCTGAATTGACAGTAGCTCTCAAAGAATACACAGCAGCCTCTGTCCTTCTTAAACACTGAATGAATGTACCCTTCATTAAGTATTGTTTGAAAAATTCTCCAGTTACAGTAACAAGCTTTTGTAAATTTGACCTGACTGTGTGCTATATCTACACAGGAATAAAATGGGCTTAGGAACAGTATTTTGTTGTATATATTTGATACTTAACTGCAGTCCTAATCTGCTTTTCTTCAGAGGTATGATAGATATTCTCATAAATGTTTCCTTCAGGGTCTGTGAGTGCAGAACATATGTCCTATGTACAGCCTGTGTGTGGATTCTGATTACATGTTGGTAGCTTCCTTGGCTATCTTTATTACTGTTTGTTCCTGCAGAAGATAAAAATGAAATTTTACTTCGCAAAGTGGCTACTTCATCAATATGGGTAATGGAATTCATACCATTAATGTAGTTATGATGACAATTTGTGTTTTATTCAATTTGATAACATTCTATCTATCAGTACACTACAATTTTTATGTATTTGACACCACTGGCAATCAAATTAACTACTGAGAACAATAAAAACTCCTAACATTACTATATTCTGTTCAAATGCACTTCTTGGAAATGCTGCCTCATGCCACCAGTCCAGCTTTGAAATGCTGAAATTAGTAAGAGAGTATTGTATGTCTTTTATAGCTCTTACTGCCCTTGATAGTTCAGTCATTTGTTTTATGATTTAAGCATTTTATTGTATGTGAGAGTTATCAATTTACAGAAATGTAATTGGAAAAGATTTCTCTTTGGTTCTTATCTTTGGCCTTTGATGCCTTTCATTAATATTTAACAGTCAACCTTCATAATCTTGGTACACAAACATAGCTTACTACCCAAATGTTGAGAGTGAGCTTCAGTACATAAATGTCTGTAAAATATGAATCTGTCTCAAGAATGAACAACTCATTTTGGCAGAATTTTTTACTTTGCGATTTTTCTTCATGTTTTGGTAGCAGTTAAAGAGTTTTGAGGTGACAGTTGCAGATCTACTAGTCCATTGTCATGGTGAAAAAATGGGACTGTATTTCTGAAAATTTCATGTCAGACTGGTCCAACATGTCATTGGAATATGGCCAGTGATCATTTAATCTTTTCCTAAGAACTCTTTGTGTGTAGCACCTTTTGGGGGCGGGGAAAAAAAATTACCGTTATTTTTCTGGCTATTGGGACTGTCTTTGCCTTCTGTGGAACAGAGTCACCTGAAGCAACCCATTGCTTAAATGTAGGTTGGTTTCTGGGGTAGCATGTTGAACTAGTTGTCATGGGCTAGATAACTTGGTGCAAAAAGGCCCTTGGAATTTAATTAAGTTGCTTAAATACAACTTTGAAATTGAAAGCAACACCCACTTGTCAACTATTAACAATTGTGGCACCCATCGAGCCAACAATTATTTCATTGCTAGCTTGTCATGTAAAATATTAATTGTCATTCCTGTTGACATACATGATCTGCTACTTAGCACAGTCAACAAGAATTGTGTCTTTGATGATATTCATCACCAACAGATGTTTAAATTCATTCAACCAGTATCAACTATTGTCACTGATGACAAAAGTTCACCATAATCAACATCCAGTTTCATTTCCATCTCTTCACACATTTTCCCATTGAAAAGTGGAGAGTGAATCACTGAATTGCACTGTACTTCTACCATGTTGGTAAAATCCATTTAGTGCAACTAACTGGAATAGTTACCAAATTCAAACTATGACACCATGTAATTCTTTTTAGCAGAAATGGAAAACAGTGTTAACATCAACTTACACTATTGACAACAAGTGTACTTATTGAACCTCCCATGTATGTATCAATTTGTGGGCTATTATTCACACAGTATAGAGTTTTCCTACTATCCTTGCTTGAAGTTAGTGTAAGGTGTTATACTGTCTGCAGGAAACTTTCTCCCTAGGTAAGAATGACCAACTGCAAAGCTGAGATGTGTAAAATAATTTAATCTCCAACTCTAACCAAAGAACTAGAGGACCATCACTTCTCTTTCTTAAGCAACAACTTTCTGATTTCCAAATCTGTTATGACCCATTATCTCTTGCAATATTTAATAGAACTACATATCACCATGAACATTATGAAAATCATTATAAGATTTTTAAATAATACAGCTAATGCAGAAAGCCTGTTATCATCTGAGGAGGCAATTCAACATGAATTTTTGATGAAATCTTCTTTTAAGTAATAAAATAGTTGTGGGTGCAATTTTCACCATTAATGACTACATCAGGTTCTTGTATTCTAGTCAAATTATGCAACAACATTTCATACACGCTAATTACCTTTCCTCAGCCTAATCTATAGCCATCTATATAAGCCTAAGATTGTTGTCATCAAAGTTTAAATAATGCTGTGCTATCTATTAATAAAGAACATCCACTAAACTCATTATGTCAATAAAAAATACATTACTTGACACTGAGTTATCTGTAAATAGGTAAATTGGGAATCTCCTAAACATAAACTAGCAATTGGACCTTCTGCAACCAAGTCGCAATGGTCTTCAGTGACAGCAAGCAGGTTAACATGCTAGGAAAATATTCCCCAAATACTGTCAGTGTTATCTACTTCAAATATAGGATTTTCATGTGCCTGATAAGAAAAGTCTGATGCTGTTACACACAGTGGATGGTGTAGTGTACTCATAATGACAACCAGAAAACATACCTGTCACTTTGCCATTCAGAAATAGGCAATCCTTATTGACTGTCCAATACTTCTTGGTAAAAGGAAACACATATAGCACTATGCTGTCCACTTGATTCATTTTCCCTCTGAAATACAAAGAAAATGTTTCACTGGTGCTTACATTCAAGTGGGTTTCATTAAAATATTGAACAGTTTCATTTTTCACATCATTACAGTGGGTATCTAGTTCATTAAATGATTTCTTTTTGCATATGATGGAGGTATCATACACATACAAAACTACTTTGGAACTTTGAATGCAATGTTTTATGTCATTTACATAATCAAAAACAGAAGAGCACCTGATACTGAGCCCTGGGCCACTCCATATTTTTATATAAGCATTTTTTTATTTGTGAATGCAACTTTTGGTTTTAAGTAGTACAAATGATTTTTGGTGACTCATGTAAGACTTTATTAGGTCATGAGCAGTGCCTCTTATGCCAGTGTTTGATAGCTTATCTAATAGGATAGTAGTGTTCACACAATCAAAAGCTTTCTCAAGCTCTTGTAACATATTGCTTGTTTTCAATGCCATTATTACCTCTTCAATTAACTGGGTTGGTTTCCTTTTTAAGAATCCATTTTGATTTTCAAACATTAAGTTGTGTTTGTTGAGGAAGTTTGAAATTCTTTTATATATGACTTTTTCAACTATTTTTGAAAAGACGGGACGTATTGAGATCGGTCTGTAGTTTTCAATTTTCAATTTGTCACCTTTTTTAAAGTTTTGTGTTACTTGGGCTATTTTTAGTCTGTCTGGTAAGGTGCTTGATTCTATTCTATTCTATTCTATTATTTACTGCTATAGACAGAGGTACAGACATTTTGTCTACACACTTTTAATACATTAATATTGAAGCCATCTTGTCCTGCAAAACTGGAAGATTTTAAAGAGCTAATGATATTCATTATTTCTTTGCAGTTTGTGGAGATTACGTATATACTATGCTCAGATAGATTGCCTTTAAAATTATACTGCAAGTTATTATGTTTGATTCTTTGAAGTTGACCTATTTGTGTTTGTGTCTGTTTTCTCTAAATCCACAACAAAACTGTTCTTTTCTTTCTGTAGGAGAAAGAAGATATAGCAAGCCCAGGTGGAGAATCAGATTCCAACTCAACAATGACAACAGCTACCCCTAAGACTGTACTAAGTCAACAGTCATCTATACCACACCGATCTCCTACTCCCAGCCTTGGTAGTGAGGGCTCTGGTTCACTCTCACTAGGAGGTTCATCAGATAGAGAGAGAGATAGACCTGGCACTCCAAGAGCACCTCATCGTCCACCACGACCTGCCACACCAGTGAGTCAAATAATCTGTTACATATGTAGCATTGTGGAATCTGAATTATTACATGCACTCAAAAGGTTATTGTGTGCTGTTTTGTAAGGTATAAATTTGTGGAATAATCATTTAAAAGCCTATTAGTTAGTTATGTTTCACACTGGTCTACAGTACAGTGTTTATTATTGATGTACAGTGCAGTGATTATCATTTACTAAGTTTGTTATGTATACACAACAGGAAAGTCAATTTTGGTCAAATGTAAAGTTGATTATTAATTTAACACCTTGACAACAGCAGACACACTTGTTAAGTGCAACAGCAGATGCAACTATTAGGTGCCACATTGAGTGCTGAGTTGTAATCACCTAACCAGGCTATCTCTGCTGAGTGTCTCGTATTGGGACTGCATTGAGTTTCATCACCAAAATATGACTACTGCAATTGTTTGAAACAGGTGCACAGTTGATGATTGTCTGTTAATTTTATTTATAAATGAACTAGCAGAGAAATCCTGTATTGCCCAGATATTTATTTATAGCTATGTATCCACACCTGTACCATGCAGCATCTGGCCTTGTGCTTAATATTTATGACATTGTATCTCCCTAACTATATTTTGTGCAATGATATAATTTTGTTGGTATATTCAGTGGTATATGTGGATACTGTCTGAAAAAGGTGATGCATGTTGAGGTAGTAGCAATAGAGTAATAAATGCATGATACAGCAGTTTTTCACACATCTGATTGTTTATGATGTCATATCTCCTGAACTTTGTGACGTACAGTGGTATAAGTTTGCATTTACATTCAGTGGTATATATGCATACTGCACGCAAAGTATGCTGTGAATGTAGTTAGTAGTAAAAAAGTAATAAATTATAACATCATGGCTTATGTGGTACTTATACTGCATGAACTGTGGAAAAGCAGTAAGTGATAAACATTTTTCCTTTCATTGTTTTGTAGGGATTGTCTGTGAGAAATTTTTTTTGTAATGGTTCTAATTGTGTCTAAAGTTTTTTTACAAGTTGCTAAGTGCTCTCATTCTCAAATACTGGAAAGTTTGGAAATCCAACTCCACCCCTTTGATAGGTAGGTAGTTCTAGCACCCATAGAGATTATTGCCTGAAGTTAAGGTATATGTGTACCAAGTTTGGTTGAAGTCAATCCACTTGGTTTAGGAGGAGATGTGGAGTTTCTTACATTTTTATATAAAAGGCAGAAGCATGAAAACAAGACAGATGGAAAAAGTATGTAAACTGTTTAACAATGAAAAATTCAGGATGGAGTGTAACAATATTATTATAGACCTAGATGCAAGAGCTGTCCCACACATCCTTCCACCACCACCTATGCCAGTCTGGTCACAAACATCACCTATCCCATCAAAGGCAGGGCTACATGTGAAAACCCTCACGTGATCTACAAGGTACGTTGCAACCATTGTGCTGCATTCTATGTGGTCATGACAACCAACAAGCTCTCTCTCCACATGAATTGCCACCGATAAACTGTGGCCAAGAAATAAGTGAACTACTCGGTTGCTAAGCATGCTGACAAACATGACATCCTTCATTTCAATGACTGCCTCACAGCCTGCGCCATATGGATCCTACCCACCAACACCAGCTTTTCTGAATTGCTCTTGTGGGAACTTACCCTGCAATGTATCCTACGTTCCCATAGCCCTCCTGGCTTCAACCTTTGTTAGTCATTGCCCTCACCCAGCCAGCATCCCTGTTCCTATTCCAACACTATACAGCCCTCATTGCACCCTCACACCCAGTCTTTTTTACTTCTCTCCTTTTCTGCTACTCCGTCTTCCCACCTCTCCACTGCTCTCTGTCTGACCTCCTGACTGCACATAGCTGCCCTACCCTCTCCATCTCATCCCTGCACGCTCCCCAGCAGCACTGCACTGTCCACCATCCCTATCCTACTATCCATCTCCCTCCCTACCTCAGCCTCCTCCTTACCTCCACACAGTCGCCACTCCCATCCTGCACTGGCGCTGCTGTTCACAGTGTGGCTACAGTTGCCTGAGACTGCAGTCATTTGTGTGTATGTGAGTTGTGTGTGTGTGTGTGTGTGTGTGTGTGTGTGTGTGTGTGTGTGTGTGAGTGTGTGTGTCTGTCTGTTGTCTGTTTTTGACAAAGGCCTTACGGCCCGAAAGCTTTATTTGTGACAGTCTTTTTGTTGTGCCTATCTGCAACTGGCATCTCCGCTATATGGTGAGTAACAGCTTTCCTTCTCATGATATTCTTAAGTAAATTGTTTATTATTTCAAAAGTAATTGCCATAACTGTAAATACATTTATCATACTGTGAGACTATTGTTGGTGCCTTCATGCGAAAATGTTTGAGGAACCATGGTGGTACCCAGACATGAATCTCTTTGTCTGAAGAAAATAAGTGGGCATGAATGTCTTTTTTCAGTGCTCCAGAAATGTGTAAATTGCATGAGGAGAGATTGGGACTGTATGAAGATGTGTAAGGGATTTCCAGCAAAACTTCTGCAGTCTAGTCAAAACAGCCTTGGAAACACGTGCAGGCCTATGTGTTAACAGTCATGGCGATTACTTTTGAAATAATAAACAGTTTAGTTACATTTTTCCATCTGACTCATTTTCATTTAACTGCCTCTTATATATATATGAGTAGGCAGTACTAAGAGTTTTGACTCCTGGAGGTAATACTGGGCAGCCATTCTGTCTCAGAACATTATTTTGTCAGTAAATGGTGTGTTCAAAAAAACATATTGGGACCAAATATCACTCATTTTCAGCCTTTTTACCTGATAAATGAGAAGAAAAATAGCAATGAACTGAAGAATTGCCTCATTTACTATCTCAGTTTATTTTGATTATCAAATTTGATTGTATGGGTAAAAAATATACTCACCAAGAGACAGCAGGAGAACACACATATGAAAGTATTTAAATTTGCAAGCTTTTGGCACCAGTGCTACTTCTACTGACAGAATGGCTGAAGGGGAAGGAAGAGGGTTGAGGAAAAGCTGTGATGAGGTTTAGGAAATGGGGAGGGTTTGGAAAAGTCACTCTGGTCATGCGACTTATCAGATGGGATGAGAAGGAAAGACTAATTGTTGGGGACTGCACAAGACAAGAGTGGAAAGTCTGGGAGCTTAAAGGTGGAAGATAAGATATGCTAGTCAGATATTACTGACAAAGCATCATGCATGAGTTAATGAGAGTGGAAAGCTAAGTGCATTGTATGCAGTAAAGGTGAGGAGGTGGATAGGCAGGTCAGAAAATAAAAGATATAGGAAACTAAAAGGGAGTAAAGAAAGGAACAGCAACTGAGAAGAAATACTGAGACTGAAGAAATTAATGCTAAATAAGGTCAGATGGGTGTGCAAGAGCCAAGGAACTAAAGCCATCTTATTAAGCCAGTTCCCACTTACAGAGTTCTGAGAAACTGCAGTCTGAGAGAAGAACCCAGATGACACATGTGGCAAAAAAGCTTCTGAAGTCACAACTGTCATGTTGTAGAGCATGCTATGGAACAGGATTTTGTCTGTTGCCAGTATGCACCCTCTGCCATTGCCCATACATCTTAACTGGTAACTTGGTGGTAGTCATGCCAATGTAAAAGGCTGAACACTATTTACAAAACCATAATACACAACATGTGTTGTTTTCCAGGTGACTCTCCCTTCGATTGTATATATTTTGCCAGTTACAGGGCTGGTATAGGTAGTGTTATGAGGGTACATAGGACAAGTCTTGCAGTGGTGATGGTCACAGGGATAGGGGTCATAAGGTAAGGAAATGGGTGCAGAAAGAGCTTAGGGTCTGAAAGAGATGCTGTGGAGATTGAGAGGGTGACAACAAGCTATTCTAGGAGTTCTGGGCAAAATGTCTCATTTCAGGGCATGATTTTTGGATGTCATAGCCTTGTCAAACTAGCTGTTTGATATGTTCAAGGCCAGGATAATACTGAGTGTCAAGAGGTGTGCTCCTAAGTTGTTTCTGGAGAGATCAGCAGTGCCAGGATTTGATGTGATGTCCTGGAAAATCTGATTTTGGACTAGGATGGTGGGGTAATTATATCCAGTGCAGCTGAGATATGGGAGTGGTGGTATATTGCTGTGAAGAGTGTGCATCCAAACAAATACATGAATGACAAGGCTGCATGGGAAGGAACACTGTACATGGAAAGGATGGCAAATGCCAAACGTTAGAACTGTTGTTTGTTAGTAGGTTTAATGTGGATAGAAGACTGGCTGTCAGTGAGGATGATATCAACATCAAGAAAAGTGCCGTGAGATTGAGAATAGGACCATGTGAAGTTTAACTGGGAGAATGTATTGAGAGATTCTAAGAATTTTAACAGGTCAGCCTCAGAGTTGAAGAATTTTAACAGGTCAGCCTCACCAAGAGTCCATATTGCAAAGATGGCATCGATGTGTCTAAATGAAAGCAGGGGCTGAATGCTCGTGGATCCCAGGAAAGGCTTGTGCTTCCCAGGAAAGCCCCCTCAAAGTGACCCATGAAAGATTAGCATAGGAATGAGCCATCCTGTTTCCCGTGGGTGTGCTCCTGATATGTTTATATGTCTGCTCCTCAAAGGTAAAGTAGCTGTCGGTAAATATTAAGTTATAAGGTGAGCTGGAAGGACATCATAGGTTTGTAATCAGGTGGGTACTGATTGAGGAAATTTTCAGCTGCAGATAGACCATGTACATTGGGTGTGTTGGTATAGAGGGAGTTGGCATCTGTGGTGACAAGCAGGTGTACGGTGTGAGTAGAATGGGTACATATTTCATACGATCTAGGAAGTGATTGGTTGATCAGAGTGGTTTGATGAAAAACAACCATACATGAACATGAAAGAACTGTGTATAAGCAAGGTAAGTGGAGAGTGAGAAAGAAAATTGCTGTCAAATTTGCAAATAAATCAGCAGAAAACAGTCAGGAGCAGATTCTGTGGTGTAATGACCCGCAAACAAAATGTTAGATGCAAATTCATAAATAGCAGTGGACCCATCTATGTGCACAGAAATCAGTACTAGGAAAGACATGGGGGAGGATGTTGGTCAATACAATAAACAAGCAAACCAGCACATAAGCTAGAAAAGAGATGACAGTTTGAATAATACAGATGACAATAAAGACTGACAAAGAAGTTACATAAGAGGGAATGAGGCCACAAGGGCTAATATATCCATGAAAATAACCAAGTTAATGTGCAAGACTGAGATTACTGGTAAAACATCAGGCACAGATTGATAAGAGCACTGTATGTGATATAGATGAGGCAGGAGATAGATAGGTCAGAAAGTAAACGATATAGAAAACGAACAGTTACTGAGAAGAAATTCTGAGACTGAAGAAATTAATGTAAATTAAGGCCAAGCAAGTAACAAGAACCAGGGAAATGTTGTAGTGCCTGTTTGCACCTCCTGAGTTCTGAAGAGTTGGCGTCTGGATGAAGAATCCAGGTGGCACATTTGGTGAAACAGGCAGTGAGGTCAAGATGCTCTGCAACAGGATATTGTGTGTTGCCAACATACACCCCCTACCTCTGTCCATTCATCCTAACTGATAATTTGGTGGCAGTGCCTGATTAATACATTTGAGACCACAATAATATTACTAATTTATTTTTTGGGGGATTCAGCAGTACCAGGATTGTATGTGATAGCCTAAGAAATATGCTTACATTAATTTCTTCAGTCTCAGGATTTCTTCTCAGTACATCCTCTCTTTTAATTTTCTATATCTTATATTTTCTGACCTGCCTGTTTTTCTCCTCTCCTATCACCCCACCTCAGCCATAAACAATGCTCTTAGCTTTCCACTCTTATTACTTCTTGCACAATGTTTTATTGACAACCTCTTTTTTGTGAATTACCCTATCTTCTGCCTTTACGCTCTCAGGTTTTGCAATCTTGTCTGAAGCAGTCCCCAATTATCAGTCTTTGCATCTCATCCTCTCAGGTAAGTCTCCATTGGTCTGGGGTTCTGGACAACTTCTCTGTACTGACTCCATTTTGTAAACCTCACCAGCACTCTTCCTGGGGTTCCGGGCAACTTCTCCGAGCTGACCCCTTTTCAGTAGCATTTTTCCGTCAACCCTGTTCCTTCCCCTTCAACCCTTCTGCCAGAAGAAGAAGCCTCTGGCTCTGAAAACTTGTAAAGTTAAATATATTTATATGTGTATTCTGCTGCTGCTGCTCAGTGAGTAGATTTTTATCTGTCTAATTACATTTTATTTTCAGAAATTGATTTTTTTTGTAGATATGTTTTGATCATCATGGATTCACTAGTCTTGCACAGTTGCCATGGTGTGTGAATAACATGTATTAATTTGATTTGCTATAAATATCATCATATGTTGTATTAGAAATGACCTAATAGTTGACAGAACTCTTGTACCATTACCTAGTTGATACTTCTGTGCTGAGACAAAATCATGTAATGCGTATATAAATGTATGAAAATTACCTTTTCCTCTCAGTTGTATGTGTCATAAAAGGCATGCTTTCTTCACAGGAGATTCACAATCTCTCTTAGATTTTCAGGAACTTGGTGTGTTTCCAGAATGAATTTTCACTCTGCAGTCGAGTGTGTGCCCATTTGAAACTTCTTGGCAGATTACAACTGGTTACTGGACTGGGGGGGGTGGGGGGTCGGGGATGGGGATGTCAACTGAGGATTCAGTCCCAAACCTTTGGATTTGTTGTCTGTTACTTAATGAATATCTATAAAGCCTTGCACAATAAAAGCAGTTTACATAATTCTGATTGAGTTAAGTTCATATTATGAAGTCAAGATCTTCTTCCATTCTTCTTTCTATGGCATTCATTTGTGTTCTTCTTTTTAGTTATATATTTGGTTATTAAATTCCATTATTGTGTTGACTGTGGGATCTCATTAATTCATTTTAGAACTTCATTTGCATAGGTTCCTCCTTCAAGCCCAGGCCCACAGCGCCAAACAAGCTTGGGAAATGTCCTGGCACGCACTGCTAGTTTTGGTTCGGGAAGCAGCAGGGACAGTGGCAGTGGGAGTAGTGGCGTTCCCCGCCAGGGTAGCCAAACATCATTGCTGGAACAATTTGCTGTTTCTGCAAAGGAATTGGTGCGAGAAACTACGCGGCAGAGTAGTCAGGATGGACTCCTTGCACATATGGACAAGGTAAGCTTTGTCATTATTTGCTCATATTTCTGACAGGCAAGTAGTACACAGTTTTAACAGTGTGTTTAGATTTTCCATTATTTTAAGAATTTACCAGTGTGCTTCCGTCAGATGTAGATGTGGATTTGATTATGTACATACAGAGCGTTACATACAGTATATTCCATAAACTGGGAGTTAATTATAACATCCAGAAAAATAGGAACAATTGTCATAATATCCTTGTATCAAACATTGGGGAATTAGGTTGGAATAACAATATCAAACGGATAGATTTCTGATCACAGCTTAGAGAAGGCATTGATTTGTAGACTGGTACAATGAAAAGCTTGCTAGAAATCTTCAGCTTTCAAATTACATCTTTCGCCACAAGTAGAAAACACACATTCACATGAGCACATCTCACTCAGACATGGCCACATCCATCTCCAGGTGCTAAGACCAGACTTCTGCTGTGTCTGATGTGAACAGAAATCTAGCGGGGATAGGCAGTGGGGCCATGGAAGAGACATGGGTGGGGAGGAAAGGGATAGCACGATCAGAAAATGGTAGCTCTCCCTGAAATAGAGTCAGAGACATGTTGGGGCAGGATATGGTTGCTAGGTGTAACATTGTGATGCTTTGCTGCCAGAGGGTAGAGGGAGGGGGCGAAATAGAGAAGGAGAAGGGACTACATACATACATTGGTGGGATAGAAAGTGTGTGAGTACTGGTGTGGGAGCGGGAGGGGTGGGGGGATGGCAGTTAGAGGACAGGGACTAGCAAAGGCTGTGGCAAGGGGGGAGGGGGGGGGGCTTACAAGAACAAAAGATACATTGCAGGGAGATTTCACAACTATGCAATTCAGAAAAAAAATCTGGTGTTGGTCAGAAGGCTCCCCATGGCACAGGCTGTGAAGCATTCATTAAAGAGAAGTGCATCATTGTTGGTGCATGCTCAGCAGCTAGGTGGTCCACCTTTCATACAGATTAGCCAACTGTGGTCACTATAACTGTGTTGATGAGCAATCCCTCTAAATATGGGAAGGATCTCCTGAGGCCTTCACAAATCGAAATCACTCTCTGACCGTTGTCCAGAAACAGATCTCTCCAACTACATACCTTCCTCCCCATGCCCAATGTTTGGGCACAAGAAGCATTTCTCTTGTGACTCAGTGTCACCCTGAAATGGAGCAGCTTTGAATACCTTTCATCATGCTCTGAAATGAGAAATAGCCTTCCCTCTATCCAACTCACTCCTACCACATCCTGATATTTCACTGCCCACTCAATGTGTGCATACCTGCGACAATCCCTAATCCACCCCTGCTCCCAATCCCTTGTCATGTGGCTCATATCTCTGCAGTAGATGTAAGATACAAGGTCTGTCCCATACATTTTCTGACTATCACCTACTCCATTCCTGTCACAGGCATCTCTGACCCCATCAAAGCCAAGGCCACCTGTGAAAGTGGCCATGTGATCTACAAACTTAGCTGCAATCACTGTGCTGTGTTTTATATGGGTATGACTACTAACAAGCTGTCTGTTTTCATGAATGGTCACCACCAAATTGTGGTCAGGAGACAAATGGACCACCTAATTGTTGAGAATGCAGCCCAACATAGTGTGCTGCACTTTATTGACTGCTTCATTACCTGTGGTATCTGGATAATTCTGACAACACCAGCTTTTCTGTATTGCTCAGCTGGGAACTCTCTTTGCCATATATCCTTCGTTCCTGTAACCCCCCTCCCCCACCCCCCTGGTTGCAACCTTCACTAGTCCCTGTCCTCCAATTGTCTATCCCCTTTCCTGCTCCCACTCCATTACTACACATGCCTTGTATCCTTCAGTGCATCTGTGTACCCATTTCCCCTTCTTTACTTGTCTCCTGGCCCCTACCCTTCCCCCTCCTGCAGTACAACCTCCTAAAGTTACGTGTAGCAGCCTTATACTGTCCCCATTGTGCTCCTGTACTCTTTTATAGGCAGCACTAGCATTTTCCCCTACACCTGCTCTGCTGTCCCTTCTCTTCCTCACCCCATGTCTCTTGCATATGCCCACTGCCTATTCCAGCTAGATTGCTGCTCACCTTAGACTCAGTTATATTTGGTCCTTAGCGTCCAAGACAACAGTGGCCAGTGTGTGTTAGTTGTGGTTGTGCAAATGTGTGTGTGTTTTTTACTTCTGATAGAGGTAGTGCAAAATCTGAATGTTTTTTGTATTCTTTTTTGCTGTGCCTGTCTGTGACTCTATGCCTTCTCTATGTAGTGAGTAGCAGTTTTATCATTTCCACATTGCTGATGTCTGAGTATGTTACCATAGTTCAAGCTACCATGTGTGGGTCAGTCATGCTACAATCCAGTTGCAAAATATGTGGTTTTGAGACAGCTACATTTTTAGAACAGCATGGTGATTTATACCATGATAAGTTTGGGGAGATAATTAGGAACTTCATTGAATGATGCTGAAGCATCAGATATATTATGAACTATGTTGGATAGCAAATTGGAGGCAAATTATACTTAAAGATATCAAGTTGGTTTGTTGTTTGCATTTCTGACGTATACAAATTGTGACAACATTTTCTAACCAAAGTCAGTCAAGGACATGATGCATGATGCTGTCCAATATACCCTACTTTCTGTTGTAACTTGAAGGAATTTGATCACATTCTAATTAAAGTCTGGCCTTGCTGTTGCAGTATTGCTCACTGAAGGCTTTATGTACATGTTGTACGCGCAAGGCAAGAAGTAACAGGATAATACTCTTTGGAGCACCAGAATCCAATATGATGAGCCAGTCTTTGTGCATGAGTTGTTATATTGTTAAGTAGACGAACCAACTTTCATATATTTTATGTGGAACTGTGTTTGCAGTGGTTTATGCAGTGATACCCATGGCAGAATTGATGTTTCCATACCAGGGTTATAGTTAATGATTTCACCATAAAGGATAAAACTCAGTCACACCAGTTTCATCTGGTGGACAAACTTGTTCAACATAATACCTTAATTCTACAGATCATCTTTCGAATGTTCCCAAGAGGCATGTTTTTGCTCTGCAGTCTTCCTCCACAGACTGTTGGCACACTGAGAAATGTTTTGCAAGAAGAGTAGCTTACACTAGCATTACCATACTGTTTAACCTGTATACTGTAGAAGCGATGAAGAAATTAAAAGAGAAGTTTAGAACTGGGTTTTATTTTCAAGGTGAAAAAATATCAATGAGTTTTGCTCGTGACAATTTTGGAAAATTGTTTTCCTTGAATTTCTTTTTCACACTATAGTATTAGGGGAGATTTCAGTGTACCAAACTGTGAAACTCATGTGATCAAAACAAGTGGAAGATTGGGGACTCATGTGATAGTATAATGAAAGTTGTATCCAAAATTCCCTCCATGAAATATTGTTCTTGCTGTGGTGGGGCAGCTTGTGTACCTCAGCAATACAAATATCTAGCTATACATTAGGTGCAACAACAAAGGAAGGCTATCTGCAGAGAGGCTAGATTAACGGGGCAGTGCCCTTTTCAGTAACTGTGTGGGCAACAGTCTGGATAATTGACTGGTCTGGCCTTATAACATTAGCCGACATGGTGTTGCTGTGCTAGTACTGCAGACAGTTGAAAGCAAGGGAAAGCTACAGCTGTTATATTTCCTGACGACATGCAGTCTATTGTATGGTTAAATGATGATAGTATCGTCTTGAGTGAAATATTCTAGAGAAAAAATACCCCTAACCCCCCATTTAAATCTCTGAGCGTGGAATATTCAGAAAGATGTTGTCATCAGGAAGAACAAAATATACAGAGAGCAGAAAGTTATATTCCTTAATTAGGTAAGAAGTTTAGAGAATGGGTAGATTGAAGTTAGATATTGTGACAGGAAGTGCAGAACGTCCAGCTAGATGAGTACAGGGTTATCAAAAAGAAATGAGTCTAATAATGACTCAGAAAGTAGGAAGGTACTATGGACAACATAATGAACACATTATCATAGCCAAGATAAATACAAAACCAACAACTGCCACTGTAGTGCAAGTTTGTAGGCCTACTAGCTCTGCAGGTGCCAAAGAAATTGGAAAAATGTTTAATGAGATAAAATAATTTATTCTGATAGTTAAGGGAGATGAAAATTTAAATGAGGAAAATAAGTGAGAGAAAAATAGTAGGAGAACATGGTACTGGAAGAAAGGAATGGGAGGGGAAGCCTCCTACTAGAATTCTGCACAAAGTGCAGTTTCATCATCAATAGCATTTGGTTAAAGAATCATGAAAGAAAGTTGTCTATGTGAAAGAGACCAATAGAAACCAGAAAGGCTTGCATAGATTTATAATGGTAAGATTTTTGGAAACTAGGTTTTAAATACAAAACATTTCAAGTCCATATATGAACTCTGATTGTAATTTATTGATTATGAACTGCAATTAAAACTGAACAGATTGCAGAAAGATAGGATATTCAGAAGATACAACATGTATAAATTAAAGAATCAGAGATTGTTGAAAGTTTAAAAGGAAGCATTAGGCAGTGCTCATAGATTTATTGAATATAACATGCTTGATATATGAGGGATGGTTATAAAGTTTTAATTGTCACATCAAAAAAACAAGCTGCTACCATGGTGTTATTCCTTGTGCACATTATCTCCCATCAGTGTTTTACAATTTTCCAAATGATAGATGACTTGGCAGAGACCTTGATTATAGAAACCTGTCTTTTGGCAGCTAAAGAAATGATCTGATGTGGCCCAACAATGCTACAACATTTCCACTGCTGCCTCAGTTTGGTAAGCTTTTTGAATATGTGTGAGACAGTGTGGAACGCAGTGAGTGGTGACCTCTGTCATCTTCAAAATGTCATGCAACATGTTGAAAGTTGATGTGACAATTTATGAGAGTTTTGTCATGTTCAGTATGCCATGAAAGATGTTGAAAACTAATTCATGACTTATCTTCACTTTTTACACTATTTCTTCAATTATGATACACCAATTATCAAGCACGGGGACCTCGTCAGACACAAAAAATGAGTATACGTAACATGATAATCCTCTTTACCAATCAACACCAGTAGTTTGTTTTGCCCCCTTAAGTGGTCTGCTACAGTGCTGTGGCACAGGGACGTCCCTGTACCAGGACTGCAAATATGTAACTTCGAACAAACAAAAAATTGTATATATAATTTTATTTTTTGAGATTATAGAAAACTGTATAACTACCCCTCATAGTCCATGTAATGTACTGAAATAAATGTATGTAGACCTAAATAAAGATGAATACAACAATGAGACTTGTATCTGAACTTCTCATCTTACTTTATGTTTTCTTATACTGGTATTCTAACATACTGCTAAAGAAGTATGTGATCTGTGTCTCAAATATTCTGAAGTTGTTTGTATTTCACATTCTCTGTTTCTGGTGCCTTCTAATTTTTTGATCACTGAAGTTGAAACTACAAGCCAAAGAAAAAATCAATGAGGCAACTCATGAAGAGGGAAGCTTATTTGCACCTCTTGAACAGGTAATGTAATTCCAATGCAAAGGTTCACTTTATAGCAACCATGGAATGTGCTTAATAGCACCACTGCCACACATCTGAATTATTATTCAATCTGAGTGGCAGTAGTGAGTTGTATGATTTCCTTAGAAGGAGGAGTTAATATAGTTATCAAACACAATAATATTCCAAGTGAATACTGGTAGTGTGCACAAGTAGCTAGAAAAAGAATATTTGATGAATGATGTTAGTTAACCATTTATTTGGTTACATTAGTTTTTCTTTTGTTTTCTGTTGTAGTGGCAGAAGCAATTTTTGTAATTTTATATCACTGTAATTTCAGATACACGTAAAGCGCAAATAAAATCTTTAGTACACATTCAGAAACCAGATTTCCCTTGAAGTGTATAATTGTATTGACATATATTAACCAGTATCCTTACGTTGGTTAAGCAAGAAGCCTTTTCTTTAGTGCTGTGCAGTTAATTAACGTCTTATATGCCCTGAAACATGAAGATGCATAACATTTTTTGCTGCTGCTTGTTTTTATTTTATAGATAGTGAAAACATAAAGATAAAATCGTGTACAGTACTTTACTAATACAATTGGGAACTGTTTGGATCATTAACAATATTGGCAATTATTAATACCCAAAATGATTATCTTTGATACAGAAATTCTTTGCTTTTACACTGATAGTTTCAAATGAAAAGGAGATTTTTGCATGCAAGCAGAAATTTAGCTTTTCTCTAGCATTTTGCTTGGCAGTAAGAAAACTAATGAACTGACATTTAAAAATATTTTGCTGCTAAAATAGGTTGAATTTATTTTCCATACATTACTTTATGATGATTGTAAGCTGATTAAAAATGGACATTGATGATACTGCATGCAAAATGTCTGCAGTTAAGCAGAAGAGAAAAATATCATCTCACAATTGTTTCATTACAGTATTATTTTCTTTCTGTAATTGGGTTTTGAGTTACTGTGATAAGTTAAAAGCTGACAGCTGATGATCAATAATTCAAACAGCATATATAAATTAAGGTAAATAAATATTAATAAATGTCATATGATTTTTATCAGTTGGAATAATACAGTCCAGCACCATTCCTTAAATACTGATGTGACACATGAGGAAATCCATTATCAGCATGTAACATTAATTACCTGCTAGCTTCATTTGAAGTGGTCTTTCGGCCTTGATCACTGATTAGTGCTTGATAATAGGAATTTTCAATGAACATATTAACTCTGCAGATACATGAAGTACTTTACAATGTATTTATTTCATCAACCACTCTGAAAGGGCAATCAGATTGCAGTTTCACATTTACCAGTGTTCATAAAAAAAACTTATAAGCCAGGGACTTATATAGACTCATATTAAGTCTAACATAATTCTACGAGTGGCAATATTAACATAACAATATTATGAGAAGGAAAGTTGCTACTCACCATATAGTGAAGATGCTGAGTTGCAGATAGTCACAACAAATAGACTCTCACAATGAAAGCTTTCAGCCACTAAGGCTTTGTGAACAATGTACACACATGCATGCACGCACACACACACACACACACACACACACACACACACACACACACACACACACACACTCACGCGAGTGCAACTCACACATGGCTGCAGTCTCAGGCAAATAAAACCACACATATTAACATAAGGTCTTCATAGCACTTTGCTTAACCATGAGTAATTGGTTATGACTGAACGTATGGCTATGACTGACTGCTTGGAGGAAACTGAATGTTGTTTGGAGGAGACTCAATGTGACTGTTTGCTGTTGAATGTCTAATGACAACTACAGTGGCATTGTTTACTACACCTGTTTATAGAGTATCATAGGAAATTGCCAACAAATTGTGCATCTTCATATTTTTGCAGCGCAAAGACTGGTCCATAAAATTTCACTGTGCAGCCACATAAATTTGACTTCTTCTTCTAATATTTTGGCTGAATACCATCCAACCATTTTCAGAGTGAGGCGAGGTGATTTGCCAACAAATTATTTACTGTATGGTAAAATGCAAATCAATTACATTTTCCATAATATGCAGATAACATTCACACAAATTCAGAAATGAAATTATTTTGTTTAGGTATTGAGTCAGTACTCTATTCTTTGAACAAGTTTTTATATTGGATTTGAGCTGAAAGGGTGTATTTTGAAGAGTGGAAATTTCTCCCACATTTGGTACTAAAGCCTACCAAAATTATTCCAGAAACAAAGCCTTATAACTAAAGTCTGTCTGTTTTAGCACTAGAGATTTTGTGTGTTGGATGAGATACACTGCCTGATTAAAAAAAGTGAAGCACCCAAAAGACACGGTCAGAAATCAATGTAACATCCTACACATATACACCATCAGCAAGTATGTAAAGGATTAGAGCTGCAGTTATCTGTGACAGATAGAAAGGGCACCAGAGTGCATTAGGTTTGTTTATGTTTAGTGTTATTACCAGATCTGGTAGGGTATGTAACAGACATAAATAGTGTCAGATACTGAGTGATCACTGCAAAGGACATGGAGATGCTACATACTCTTGTGAGACAGCATTATCAGCACCTGAAGAGTTTGAAAGGGGCGTCATTGTGGGTCTCCATTCAGCCAACTGGTCGAATTATCCAGTATGCAGATCTGTGGGGCATTCAGATGTGACAGTGGCCCCATGTTGAATTGCATGAGAACCTGAGGGAAGGCATACTTGTCATCAAGGTTGTGGTTGACTGCATTTGAACATAACAAGGGGAGACATCCATATTGTGCACCAAGCATTTGATATCTATGCACACCATCTGAGAACAAGCGATGGACTCCCTGCAATGTTTTGGGTCATCCCACACAGTTGTTTGAGAGTAGCAGCAGCCGTATAATGGAATTACTATTCCATGCGTAGATTGCCATTAACACTACAACACAAACAGCTTTTTTTTGGAGTGATGCCGTTTCAGGGAATCATGAACTGCTGATTGTATTGTGTTCAACAATGAGTTTCAGTTCTACACTACCATGAATGACCATCATTGGTGAATAATCCGCAACCTGGGAAGAGGTCCTATTTTCTTCTAATGTTTTGGAGAGACATAGTGGTGTTACCCATGACGTCATGAGGCAGGGAGCCATTGAATATGACATCAGGTCACAGCTGGTAATGATTGAGAAAACTCTTGACAGTGCATCAGTATGTCACTGACATCCTGCATCCTCATGTTAGGTCTCTATGAACTGTTTGCGTCATATTGAGGTATTTCATTGCCAGCAAGACCCACAGGTCAGTCCCCAATAGAACATGTGTGGGATCAGTTTGAACATCAACTCTGTCCCAGTGCTAGTATCGAAGATATTAAGGACAAGTCACAACAGTTGTGGGTGAGCTTGCCTCAGGAGAGGATACAATAGCTTTATGACATTGTGCCCAACTGAAACAGTGTGTGAATCCAGGATGGAGGAGGCTTATAACATCACAAGTGATCTCATGCTGCTAAGTTCTCTGTAAATTTGACTGTAATTTGTAGTCATTGAAATAACATCACATAATCTGTCAAACTGTGAAAATTTATTTAGATTTCTCTTTCCATTCTGGATGCTTAACTTTTTTTTGTCAAGCAGCATATTTTAATTTACTTGTCATTTTCTCAGAATAGGTTTTAGATAGAAAGGTTTTATAGAACATTCCCACAAGTGTAAGAACATGCCAAAATTGTCACCACTTGAGATACTGTGGACAAGGACTTTCCTGTTTACTTCTGGAATTTCAGACAGCAGTATTGAATATTGTAAACCCCTAAACAAAAAAAGAATTTACTCTCATCTTAAGACAGGTAATTGGTTGTAATATTATTAGTACAGGTTTCAGGTTGAGCATTTACTATGAGAAGGATTAAAAGAAATTTAATTTAAAATAATATTTCATGGTCATTAAAGCAATGAACTTGAATACATTGCCATATTCTGGATTCTACCCCCAGTCAGTCATATAATTTCTTTCTGTCTTTTATCTCTTATTTTACCTCTGGCAATGATATGTATGTGAAAAATAGCAAGTTGCACTATAGTTGGGAGTCTACAGTAAACTATTGTTCCTCCTATAACTGGGCAGGTAAATCACTTTGAAAGTCACAGGAAGGCAGAAACATACCACCTCAAATACAACAATACCTCGTAAAGCAGTATAGTATTCAAACAAAATTTTTGGTTGAGGACATCTGAGTTGTATCATTTCATTTATGGAATTGATGTTGTAATCAGTTACTATTTTGAGCTTTTAGTGAAGTAATCTACTAGATGACAGAATTGGTCTATAGGAAATGTTCAGTTGTTGCTAATCTTGTAGTGCTATAAGTTGAAATAAAAGTAATACTAAATTCTGGTAAGTCTACCCAGTTGACCTCAAGATTACACACTTCATCTGGAAAAAGGGGGGGGGGGTACTATTCATTTCTAATTTTGTAGTTATATCTGACTGATGAAGTATGCAAGAACTCCTATATAACTTACGCTATATGCTGCTTTGAAACTTGTGATTTTATTGAACTCATTGTATGAAAACCTTTGAAAGCTATTTTCTATTTAGATAAATCACTTTAACATTCTCTCATATGTGTAAAAATATAGTGGTTGATTACTCCTATAATTCCCATTATTTGAGCTTAGCAGTTTGTTGAGTATGTGCTTTCAGTTTTGTCTATAGTTGTATATATGCTATTGCTTAGAAGGTTCTTTGGTTATTCCGTTTTTTGTGATTGGATATGATTTATCATCCCCCATTAGTACTTAAAGTTCTCATTATGTTTTATGATTTCATATGTCTCACTGATAATTTTCTGGAAGATTTGGAGCCTACCCCTAAGCATATTATGACCTTTTGGTTTCTGAATTTAACTAACATATTGATTTTGATGAATAATTTGTTTTTATAAAAAAGAAAGAACAGTAATTAATTCTCAGTCTCTATGAAATACTCATTAACATTTTGTTATCAGTTTAATGTGATTGAAATATAATATGAATAAATAAAAATTGTACTCACCAAATGCCAGCTGGAGAATACACATAAAAGATGTGGAAACATGCAACGTTTTGGAGCCAGTGGCTCCTTGTTCTGACAGAAGGGTTGTAGGAAAAGAAAGAGGAGTTAATGAGAAGGACTGGTGAAGCTTAGGAAATGGGAAGAGTTATGGAAATGTCAACTAGAACCTCTGATCAGAGAGGACTTGTTGGACAGCATGAAAAACATTGAAAATATGATAAAAAGTTAAAAAGTATCAGAAGTTCGTTAATATTTTTGCCAGCAATGAAAGCAAATTACTTGTAATTGTTGATAATTGGAATAAATTTGCTCTGAAAAATTTTTTTAAACACAAAGAGAACTGTGTAACAATTTTGCAACTGCCCTAGACCCAGTTTTGTAAGTTGTCTGAGGTTCCTGGTGTAACATTTGAAAAAGTGAATTGGGTTTACACCACATTTTTTACAGAAACTGTAGTTTTGTGCTCTTGCTAACAATAGCTTTTCATAATGTAGAAGGAGGCCAATGTCAACAGAATCAGAAAGTGTCTGAAGAGAGTTTGTGTGATATCACCCAACCATAAAGTCATTTTAAGCATTGAGTGGAATTAACCTCCTTTTTCTCCATAGTGCAGACAGAAATAACACACTCAGGATGGAATATAAGAGTGCAGTGTAGTGTAAAATAATAAAATACAGAATCAGTGTGCAATACATGTTTTACCAGTATGTACCAAGCAAAGTTGAGGGATGAGAAAGACCCCTGTGGTTCAGTAACCATGAACAAAGAGAGATCCATCACAAATTTAACCGGAGTCAAAGCATAACTGAAAAACATAAGCTGAACATAAAAAATATGAGCTTAAGGAGATCAATGCAAGAAGCTTTCCATTCATTTGCACATAAAATTTTGCAGTTTTTGTTTTACTTAAATGGATAGAAACCATACATTCAGTTTCTTAGTGCTATACTGTCTCCAAAATGCAAGATGATAGGAGGGTGAAATACTGAATTTGGTGTTCTAAAATTATTTTACTATTTTATATCATAATATGGTTACTCCTTTCACTCAACACACAAGTTCTAAAATGGAAGATATTGAGGTATGTGATTATGGAACAGAAAGTCAGCTAAAATCACTAAACTGTGGCAAGGCATCTGAGCTGTATAAGATACCTACAGGATTCTACAGGTTTTGTGCTAAAAAAACTTGCTACTTTCCTAACAGGACTTTATCATAGATTGTTGCAACAAAGTCGACTACCAAGTATTTGGCAACACAACTCATTCCGATTTCCAAGAAGGGTCTTTGGACTGATGTACATAATTATATAAGCTCAATTTGCTGAACCCTGTCTGTTTTAGAATTATGGAAGGAGTTTCATGGTCATGCATTATGATGTTTTTGGAGAACAGAAATCCCCTTTATAAAAATCAACATGGATTCCACAAAAAGAAGGCTTTCAGATTTAATCTCAGTATCTGATTGCCCTTGAGAGCCGGGGTGCCATAGATAGGGCTGCCCGTGCTGATGCTGTGTTCCTCTACTTTAAGAAGGCATCCATTGCAGTTCCACACTGTCATTTAGTGAACAAATTAAGAGCTTACTAAATGTAGGAGTGGATTTGTGACTTGCTTCAGGACTACCTACCAGATATAATGGGCTGAATTTGTCTAATGGAAAGATGATTTCAGGAGTAGCCTACTTCGTCCATAGTGATGTAAAGTGGAATGATCATATAAAACTAATTGCAGGAAAATAAGATACCAGGCTGAGATTTGCTAGAGGAATCATATGGAAATTTAATTCATCCACTAAAGAAGTGGCTTACAGAACACTTCTTGAATATCCATGTTTTTGCAAGGGATTGTTTAATGAGCATTATGGGGATGCTCAGTGAACTCCAGTAGGAGACACAAGAAGAGGGGTGTTGTGCACCACAGGTAGTCATTCCACCCATGCATCAGTCACAAATGTATCAGGGAAGGGGAGGTTCCTTAATAGTGGTACCAGAAGAACTCTCCACCACACACTGTAAGTGATTGTACAGTGCAATGTAAATATAGATCTGGACACATCAAAACAAAATTTGTGTTTTAAATGACAAGGATGTGAATAACAAGGTGACACATATTTAATTTCCCAGTCAGATGTTGTACAAGTAGATCTTAAAATGTACAGAATGTTTATTAAAGTGTAGAAATAAAATTATTAGCAGCATTGTTGTTTTATATTCCATTCTCATTATGTTTATGTATGTGTATATGCAGCTTACTATCCAGGCCAAAAAAGCAGCTGAAGAGGCTTCAAAATCCGTCCAAGAAGCATCTAAGACAGCTCTGGAAGCCAGTAAGACTGCAGCTGGTGTCAGCAAGAATACATTTGAGGATTTGACATACGTTGGAAAGAGTACCTTGGGTGATCTAACAAAAAGTGCCAAACAGGCTGCAGCAAAGAAAGGATTTATTAAGGTAACTTTTTCATCTGGTAATCAACATGTATACACTGTAAATCAGGGCAGTCAACCTTTTTTACCTACTGTCCACTTTTGTATCTCTCTTAGTAGTAAAATTTTCTAACTGCCCACTAGTTCCACAATAATAATGTTTTATAAAGTACCATAGTGATGTATCTTTATAAAGTTTATAAAACTAGAGTTACAGCAAGTTAAGAATTTACCAAATAGTTTATGACAAGATTGTAAGAAAACCTAATGAAAATGTTTTTAAAACTTCTACCACCATCTGTCAACTGTGAAAGCTGGAACACCCACTAATGGGCACTAGGTGACCTGGTTGGCTACCACTGGTGTAAATTATAAAAGACTATTATCTTTTTGCAATTGAAATGTAGTACACTCATCTTTAGACTTGTGACACTGTCTTGTTTATATCAGACTTCTTACAAATTCATAAGCTTACATTCTATGTGTCAAGCTCTTCTGTGTCTAAATGGTTGAAAACAATTCTTCTGGCTGGTTGTGCAGTTTTCATTTTTAATTTATACTTTATAAATGAGTCAAGATTTTTTTAAAGGTCATTAGTATTTTGACTGTTTTGATGCTGGCCGCCCTTATTCCTATTGTGTTCATCTCTATGTGTAACTGCTCACAAAACATACACTAAAATCTTTTTTGCATATTCTAGTCTTTACCTGCCTCTGCCTTTTTCCTCCATGGTTGTCCTTTCTGGTACCAAGTTAAGCATTCCTTGATGCCATTGCAAGAACACCTAACCACACCATTAACTGGTCCCTTCATCACTCCTTTCCTCATCTGCTCTTTGTAGTATTTCTTTATCTCATACTTCATCTTCCCTCTTAATTTTTAACATACTTCAGTAGTACCACATTTAAATGTTTCCAGTCTCTTTTTCTCTGGATCCCCAACACTATACATCTTACTTCCATACAATGATGTGCTATAAATGAACACTTTCAGTGACTTACTCCTTGTTTCCATATCAACAGGCCTCTTTTTCTATTTAAGCTTTCTTCATTTGTGTCAGTCTACCACTGGTTCTTCCTTGTTTTTGTGGCCACCCTGCCTAATATTGTTGCCCAGGTAAGTGAACTATTACACTAATGTGTCATTCCATATTTTTTATGTTAGCTTGTTGTTATTCTTCTTTTTACTACTCTTATCATCTCCATGCTTTGTTTATCCTTGAACCATGTTGTGTGCTAGGCATGCTGCCAATTTCTTTCAACACATCAACCAGTTCTTATCCACCTTTGCCCATAAGAGCTATGTTGTCTGCGAATCCAAACATTTGATTCTGCTCCTGTTACACACAAGATAAGAATTAATTTATTTTGTTTCTTTGCTTTTGTCCGTAATGACTATGTTGTCTAAGAATCTTGCACACAAGATATGAATTAATTTACCTTGTCTGTTCATTACATATATAATGTTATGTACACACATCAAAAAAAGTTTTGCATCACCCCAGTTCCCAGAACTCCTGAAGATAGTTGTTGACTTTGGATATTGTATCACAGACACAGTCCCTTTGACTGTTCAGAGATGTCACTAAACCTGCCCAAAGATGTAAACAAACATGCATGAGCAGTGCCTATTAGGTGGAGGGGGTCTGACAGCCAGTCATTTCCAGTCATTCCACCAGGAAGGAGGTACACGGCTCGTGTTGTCTGTAGTTCAACCATACCACGATTCGATAGCGTCAGCATTGTTACTTTGTGCCAGGAAGGGCTCTCAACAAGGGAAGTGTCCAAGCATCTTAGAGTGAACCAAAGCGATGTTGTTCAGACATGGAGGAGATACAGAGAGATAGGAACTGTCGATGACATGCCTTGCTCAGCCCGCCCAAGGGCTACTACTGCTGTGGATGACCACTACATACAGATTATGGCTCAGAGGAACCCTGACTGCAACACCACCATGTTGAATAATGCTTTTGATGTAGCCACAGGACGTCATGTTATGACTCAAACTGTACGCAATAGGCTACATGATGCACAACTTCACTCCCGACGTCCATGGCGAGGTCCATCTTTGCAACCACGACACCATGCAGTGTGGTACAGATAGGCCCAACAGCATGCCAAATGGACTGCTTAGGATTGGCATCATGTTCTCTTCACTGATTAGTGTTGCATATGCCTTCAACCAGAGAATCGTCGGAGAAGAGTTTGGAGACAACCCGGTATGGCTGAACGCCTTAGACACACTGTCCAGTGAGTGCAGCGAGGTGGAGGTTCCCTGCTGTTTTGGGGTGGCATTATGTGGAGCCAACGTACACCGCTGGTGATCGTGGAAGGCGCTGTAACGACTGTATGATACGTGAATGCCATCCTCTTACCGATAGTGCAACCGTATGGGCAGCATAGTGACAAGGTATTCGTCTTCATGGACGACAATTCGCACCCCCATCATGCACATCTTGTGAATGACTTCCTTCAGGATAACGACATCACTCAACTAGAGTGGCCAGCATGTTCTCCAGACAAGAACCCTATCAAACATGCCTGGTATAGATTGAAAAGGCCTGTTTATGCACGATGTGACTCACCAACCACTCTGAGGGATCTATGCCAAATCACCATTGAGGAATGGGACAATCTGGACCAACAGTGCCTTGATGAACTTGTGGATAGTATGCCACAATGAATACAGGCATGCATCAATGCAAGAGGATGAGCTACAGGGTGTTAGAGGTACTGGTGTGTATAGCAATCTGGACCACCACCTCTGTTGGTCTCACTGTTGGTGGTACAACATGCCATGTGTGGTTTTCATGAGCAATAAAAAGGTCAGAAATGATGTTTATGTTGATCTCTATTCCAATTTTCTGTACAGCTTCTGGAACTCTTGGAACAGAGGTGATGCAAAACATTTTTTGATGTGTGTACAATATTATGGAAAGAGAGATTGTTACTGGTCATATAATGGAGATGTTGAGTCACAGACAGGCACAATAAAAAGATTACTAAACGTGTAAACTTTTAGCCAGAAGGCCTTTTTAAGGGGGTAGTGACAGGGTGGGGGAAAGGAGGAGGCTGGGGTTGGGAGGGGCAGGGATAGCATGGTGGGAACAGCTGACAGTGAAGTGCTGCAGGTTGTGTGGCGGGCAGAGAGCAGTGGGGTGGGGGGTGGGGTGGGGGGGGGGGGGGGGGGGGAAGTAGCGGAGAAGGACAGAAATAGAGAGAAATAAATAAATAAAAAACGACTGAGTGTGGTGTTGGAATGATGGCTGTGTAATGCTGGAATGGGAACATGGTAGGGGTTGGATGGGTGAGGACAGTGACTAATGAAGGTAGAGGCCAGGAGTGTTGCGGGAATGTAGGATGTATTGCACAGAAAGTTTCCATCTGCAAAATTCAGAAAAGCTGGTGTTGGTGGGAAGGATCCATATGGCACAGGCTGTGAAGCAGTCATTGGAGTGAAGGATATCATGTTTGGTAACATGTTCAGTAACAGGGTGGTCCACTTGTTTCTTGGCCACAGTTTTTCAGTGGCCATTCATGCAGACAGACAGCTTGTTGGTTGTCATACCCACATAGAATGCAGCACAATGGTTGCAACATACCTTGTAGATCACATGACTGGTTTCACACGTAGCCCTGCCTTTGATGGGATAGGTAATTTTAGTGACTGGACTGGAGTATGTGGTGGTGGGAGTATGTATGTCTTGCATCTAGGTCTATTACATGGGTATGAGCCTTAGGGTAAGTGATTGGGAGCAAGGGTTGTGTAAGAATGGATGAGTATATTGTGTAGTTTTGGTGGATGGTGGAATACCACTGTGGGAGGGGTGGGAAGGATAGTGGGCAGGACATTTCTCATTTCAGGGTGCGACAAGAGGTAGTCGAAACCCTGGTGGAAAATGTAATTCAGTTGCTCAGGCCTGGGTGGTACTGAGTTATGAGGGGAATGGTCATCTGTGGCCAGATGGTGGGGCTTTGGAAGGTGGTGGGAGAATGGAAAGATAAGGCACAGGAGATTTGTTTTTGTACAAGGATGGGAGGATAATTATAGTCAGTGCAGGCTTCAGTGTGACCCTCGGTGTATTTCGAGAGGGACTGCTCTTCACTGCAGAAGCGACATCATGGGTGGCTAGGCTGTATGGAACGGACTTCTTGGTATGGAATGGGTGGCAGCTGTTGAAGTGGAGGTATTGCTGGTGGTTAGTAGGTTTGATATGGACGAAGGTACTGATGTAGCCATCTTCGAGCCAGAGGTCAACATCCAGGAAGGTGGCTCATTGGGTTGAGTAGGACCAGGTGAAGCAAATGGGGGAGAAGTTGTTGAGGTTCTGGAGGAATGTGGATAGGGTGTCCTCACCTTCAATCCAGGTAGGAAATATGTCATCACTGAACTGGATATTTAGGAAGGATTCCTTTACATCCCTTTGCTCTTCTTTTGAAGCCTCCACTCCACTATTTTGAAAATGATTGAGTAGGTGCAGTGGATGGTCGAAGTTTGGACATGCTCACTCTGTCTTCATGTGAGTTTGCGCCCATGTCCATTTAGTGCTGAGTCTGGGACCTCAGTGCTCTTATAGAGACCATACTCTCTTCCATAGGCAATAGCATTATGGTCCCTTTAATATTTTTCATTTTATAACCTCCACCTCATTTCTTTTTGAATGACCCTATTATATAAAACTGGATGACGGGTTAAATATTTATGATAGTAACAGATGTACAAGATGTTATGCATATGGGCTCATGTTAATTTATAGTTTGTGATATGTGTGAGGGGACTATGAATTATGGTTCCATGGGGGGTGATCACTGTGGGCCAAAATAAAGGATTCTCATTTAGGCTCTCCCATGGATATGTACATTCTGTGTAAAAGATAGGAAGATCACAGTACAAGAGGCAAAGATTTGTACCCATCAGGTAGAAATTTAGACAGTGAAAATTGAATTAGAGGAGATAAGGGAGGAAAAAGGAAATTGGGATGTGGGAAAAGGTAACAGGAAAGGGATGAAGGTGGAGTAGTTTGCATAGTTCTGTAATTGTTTAACTAAAGAACATATATTGCCTCCTGCTGCTTTTTAAAGAATAGGAGCCTCATTCAGCTCTAGAACAAAACAGAGCACAACAGACCATTAATAAGAATTTAAGAGACAGATCAGAAACTAAGCTAAGTAGAAAAATATATTGCTTCCTGCTGCTTTTTAAAGAAGAGGAGCCTCATTCAGCTTTAGAACAAAACAGAGCACAACAGACCATTAATAAGAATTTATGAGACAGATCAGAAACTAAGCTAAGTAGAAAAAAGACCTTTCTTCTGAGTATCAGTCATGGGAGCAGTAGGGCAGCACACGTAGGAAAAAATTGTGATCATGCTACCAGATCACAAGCATTGTAAAACCTAGTGCTAGCCTTAGCCAGATAATGCAGGATATTAAGGCACTGACTTGGTGTCTGAGTGAAGAAGAGCTGGCTATAACCTGACCAAGAATAGAGAATACAGTACCAGGAGTGACCTGGAGAGGCTAGGTGCAGTAAAATCATGTACAAGTGTGGATTCTGCAATAAATGATAAATCTGGGAAAAATTTGGGAAAAGCTGGGAATTTTTTTTAGAATTCTTGGAATTTTTCACTTCTTTTGTTTTCTGTTAGTTTTTTGTAATTTTTATCATTAAGAACTGATACTCTAACAAAGAATGTTACTTCAGCCCGATATTGGAAAATAACACTGAAGCAGTAAAACATAAATGAGAGCAGCATAATACCAAAATAAAACTTTAGTTGCAAAGAAAATGTGCCATTTGCAACAACAAAACACAGTACACAAACATCTGCTGAGAGCAAAATATGTCAAAGGCTTTGGAATGAAGACTATGCAGTATTTTGTAACAACAAACTGCTTTTGATGAGCATGATATTGCAGCTGTTTACATTTCTAACATGTTGCAGGGAAGTATTGTGAATGATGTATTGAGAAGCACTATTTTCAAAGTAAATTTCCTTTCACAGAAGATGAACTATGTTACTTGTGAGAGTGTGTGATATATTTCTTAAATCACAGACTGCTTGAATCTCAGTCAAAACTTAACACTTTGAGGACCAAATGCTTAGAAATATTTTGGGCCCAGAAGACTAGCCATTTATGCCATTATTTAAAATTTTAGTGGCACTTTTTTGTTTGTTATATCATAAAGGTACCACACACTAAGAGCCATGGTTAGTTTTTCATATTTTTTTAGTTCTTTCATAGCGTACAAATTATGCAAAAACAATGGGAAAAATGTATAATTATCCTTCAGAAAAAATTGCAAGGTCAGTTTTTAAAGTAATTTCACATGTAATTGGCTTTTCTATGGAAAAATTGAAGTGCTGTATAGAACATTTATCCAGTCAGATAATCAACAAAATGTTTGGTGCACAGTAGTGAAAATTATAACTGTGCTTGTCAGAAATATTCAGCTGGTACAATTTAAGCTGTACTCTTAGGATCTGCTTAACCAAACCCTCGTAAAAAAATAGCAGAAAAATTTGATGACTAATATTATATGTGAAAGCTTAGGTTTTTGTTGAACCTATACTGTACGTATATTAATTTAAACCATTAACTTTTCCTATTTGTGCACTTACTTACTTTACTTTCTGTGTCTGGGTAAGAACATCTAAATTCTCTTCTTCTAAAACTCTGCAGCTTTAATTAACTTGTCATTGCACAAAAATAAATCTTCCGCTGTGCAAACAATCTCCATCCTTGGGCAAATAAGCAAATGTTTAACTGTCTGTGTTTCTCTACATACACTCTGGTCATCTTCAAAGTACCCTCACTTGACCATATTTACTTTGCATTTTGCAACTCATGTTCCCAATTTATTCGCTGCTCTGCATGTACTATACTGTAGTTGCTGCTCTCAGGTTTGTATTTTGTAGGGGGTCCAACCATAAAGAAGGGCAGTGGGTCTCAGGTCAGCTTTCTAGCAGTACTGTCGTGGAATAAAGCTCTTTCTAGACTTAAGACAAGTTGGAACTATTTGGTGGCTGTACATCAAGTGCCATGCATCAATTTGCTGCTTTTTCTTCTCTGTTTCACTGTCTACTTTATGTCTGATATTCATGTGTTCACACTACTGAACAGTGATGTTGCTATTGACTGAGTACATCTCACCCTATGCCATGAATATCTGCTGTCATTGGCTACTGAGATCACGTGACTTGAGCTGTGACTGCCTAACAAAAGCACAGCACTATCTTGATTTCAATGCTTTGGAAGCTACTGTGCTATATTTGGTGGAATTTGTGTTTCTTCTTCTGTAATATGAAAATATGCAATGAAGATGCTGCTGTGTTTCAAAGATCTTTGCAAAACACGTTGTTTTTTTGCTGTGTTTCTTTTCCTACAGTGCCTGGAAGTTCTATGCAGGTGTATAAAGCCTTTACCATACAAAAGACTGATTATTTTTACAGCTCTGAGGAAAATATATTGTGACTTTGCACTGAAGAAAATGTACTTTCACCTGGGCTATCTTCTCTGAACTTTTTAAGTAGCGCATCATCTTGTTTGGCATTGGTGTTGATCTCCACTCTTCAACAAACGCTCTCAGCGGAGTGAATCTTCTTTGGTTTGAACCATGATTTGGTCATAAGTAAAGAGTGATCAGTATCATCATCAGCATTGTGATATGCACAGGATTAAGGATGTGATGTTGGTCGCATCTTCTGAATATCTGCTGTCATTGGCTACTGGGATCACGTGACATGAGCTATGACTAGCTAACAAAAGCACAGCAATCTGATGCCAATGGCCCGAATGTGTGTGTTTCCATGTTACTTTGTGCACGGCTCTGTTCCGGAAGGAAGTGTTAGTGATGCAGAGCAAAAGAGAGGTGCAATGTTTCAACAGTTGCTGCCCATTCTTGTTCATATTTTCAGTGCCATGTGGGTCAATGCAGTCAGGCCGCTTGTTCCATGTATTCCCAATCCTTTCATTGAAGTCTCCCAGTAACATGAGGTTATCTGATCCACAAACATTCTTCAAACATTTCCTTAGATCTTTGTCTTCAGGTGGCACTTTAATAGTGGGAGCATATGCTGAGATTAATATGACGGGGCCCGATGTCCTTAATCTGAAAGTTGTTAATCATTCAGAAATAGATTTTGGTTATTCACGGCACCTAAGCAGACTGTTTTATTCTGCAATGCCAACCAACTCCATGCTCATATTTGTCTCCAATTTCTCTCCATTTCCAGAAAAAGATGTAATTATCTTCACACAGGCTGCCTTTCTCTGAGAGATGAGTTTCCTGTAATGCAGCCACTCAGTGCAAAAATCCAGCAGTTCTCTTTCAATAATGGCTGTTTTTCTGACTGCAGGGGCAGTATCTGTAGGAGTGTCATGTCTGGGTAATATAGACATTCCAGGTGTCAAATTGTGTTATTGAATTATTGGTTTTATTCATATGAGCTACTTTATTATGTTTTTTTTCCAGATGTCTCAATAACCAACCTAGTATCAAACACTGCAAGATGCTTGCTGCTCCATACACCCATATAACTACAAGGTGGGGAATGGACTAGTACCTTACTAACTGAGAGGTGGCCTAGTTTGAGGCAGGTGCTAAATAGTTAATTAGCCACAATGGACAATCCCACTGATGAGAGTTATCCTGGTGCATGCACACACATCCCTCAGCGCAGGGCTTAAAACCAGCAACAGTGAATCCCCATTATGTTGTCTACACCTTTGCAGGAGCAAGTGGAGTATCCTCTCCATAGGCACTGCATCACCTGGGACTTATTTAAAAACCATGAACTTGCCCAGCATTCATGACTTTCTCTCAACCCAAACAAAGGTTTCCACAGGAGTGATGGATCACTAAGTGTGAAGTTGAGTGGGTTGCAGAAGTTTCCAACTTGTTCAGGTTGAAACGTGCTATTGCCGTGGTACTCTGGATCCGTTGTCTTTTTCACTAAGCATATGCACCATACTGAAGCCCTCCTGCACCACTGCAGCTGCCATTGGGGAGTTCACGCACAACCTTATTCTGCAATGCCAACCAACTCCATGCTCATATTTGTCTCCAATTTCTCTCCATTTCCAGAAAAAGATGTAATTATCTTCACACAGGCTGCCTTTCTCTGAGAGATGAGTTTCCTGTAATGCAGCCACTCAGTGCAAAAATCCAGCAGTTCTCTTTCAATAATGGCTGTTTTTCTGACTGCAGGGGCAGTATCTGTAGGAGTGTCATGTCTGGGTAATATAGACATTCCAGGTGTCAAATTGTGTTATTGAATTATTGGTTTTATTCATATGAGCTACTTTATTATGTTTTTTTTCCAGATGTCTCAATAACCAACCTAGTATCAAACACTGCAAGATGCTTGCTGCTCCATACACCCATATAACTACAAGGTGGGGAATGGACTAGTACCTTACTAACTGAGAGGTGGCCTAGTTTGAGGCAGGTGCTAAATAGTTAATTAGCCACAATGGACAATCCCACTGATGAGAGTTATCCTGGTGCATGCACACACATCCCTCAGCGCAGGGCTTAAAACCAGCAACAGTGAATCCCCATTATGTTGTCTACACCTTTGCAGGAGCAAGTGGAGTATCCTCTCCATAGGCACTGCATCACCTGGGACTTATTTAAAAACCATGAACTTGCCCAGCATTCATGACTTTCTCTCAACCCAAACAAAGGTTTCCACAGGAGTGATGGATCACTAAGTGTGAAGTTGAGTGGGTTGCAGAAGTTTCCAACTTGTTCAGGTTGAAACGTGCTATTGCCGTGGTACTCTGGATCCGTTGTCTTTTTCACTAAGCATATGCACCATACTGAAGCCCTCCTGCACCACTGCAGCTGCCATTGGGGAGTTCACGCACAACCTTAGGTTAGGGTCGTGCATCCAAGCCTGTAGAAATGGGGTGAGAGAGTTAGGAAACTGAAAGTCACCCTCAGGTCTCGAAACCTAATTCTGTGGGGTTGAAAAAAAAAAAAAAAAAAAAAAGAGTTGGCCAAGGGAGGCTGACAGGAAAGAAAACAGGAGGGGTCTGACACAAGTAGGTGGAAGTAATCTTAGACTCAGCTTGGGGCCCCACGAATGCCACCCGCAAACTTCTAGATGATGTCATCTTCCCCTCATCAGTTTGCCTATAGTCTAGCCCATTAACAGATGCAAATTCTGACCCAAATTTCTCAAGCTGTTGGTTTTGTTTTTCTAATATTGTATATAGTTGAACATGCAATATCAAATCCAATCATAATAATGTTTCACTTCTCACCTTTCTCACGTCTTCTAATGACGTCCAGTTTTTAGTGGATTGTGAACGTCAAATGTTAGCATTTTACTGTTGTAGGCATACTTTTGCTCCGTTTGGAAAACATATTCACAGTATGTACAAAAATTTTACTGTGCTATAGGCTATTTGATAGTCATACATTGAAATGCCAAAGCAACTGGTACAGGCATGCGTAATCAAATACAGAGATATATAAACAGGCAGAATACAGGACTGTGGTCGGCAATGCCTATATGAGACAACAAGTGTCTGGTGCAGCTGTTAGATCAGTTACCGCAGCTACAATGGCAGGTTATCAAGATTTAAGTGAGTCTGAACTTGATGTTATAGTCGACGCATGAGGAATGGGACACAGCATCTCTGAGATAGCAATGAAGTGTGGATTTCCCATATGACCATTTCATGAGTGTACCGTGAATATCAGGAACCTAGTAAAACATCAAATCTCTGACATTACTGCGACCAGAAAAAGATCCTGGAAGAATGAGACCAATAACAACTGAATAGATTCCTTCAACATGACAGAAGTGCAACTCCTTGGTAAACTGCTGCATATTTCAATGCTGGGCCATCAACAAGTGTCAGCATCTCAACCATTCAACAAAACATCATCAATATGGGCTTTCAGAGCTGAAGGTCCACTTGTGTACCCTTGATGAGTGCATGACACAAAGTTTTACGCCTTACCTGGGTCCATTGACATTGACATTGGACTGTTGATGATTGGAAACATGTTGCCTGGTCAGACGAGCCTCGTTTCAAATTGTATGGAGCTGATGGACATATATGGGTGTTGAGACAGCCTCGTGAATCCATGTACCCTGCTTGTCAGCAGGGGTTTGCTCAAGCTGGTGGAGGCTCTGTGATGGTGTGGGGCATGTGCCGTTGGAGTAGTACGGTCTCTGATACATCTAGATATGACTCTGTCAGGTGACATGTACATAAGCATCCTGTCTGATCACCTGCATCAATTCATGTCCATTGTGCATTCCAACAGACTTGGACATTTCCAGCAGGACAATGCGATACCCCACACGTCCAGAACTGCTACAGAGTGGCCCTAGGAACACCCTTCTGAGTTTAAACACTTCCACTGGCCAGTTAACTCCCCAGACATGAACATTATGGAGCATACCTGGGATGCCTTGCAGTGTGCAATTCAGAGGAGATCACCACCCCTTCATACTTTTACGGGTTTATGGACAGCCCTCCAGGATTCATTGTGTCAGTTCCCTCCAACTACTTTAGACATTAGTCAAGTTCATGCCACATAGGGTTCTGGCACTTTTGCATGCTCACACAGCCCTACATGATATTAGGCAGGTGTACCAGTTTCTTTGGCTCTTCAGTGTATAAGTAGCTGAATATTGATGCAATACACTGACTTTATCAAAAAAACTATGAAATTAAATCTCACAACACTGATAAAAATGTAGAGTAGTGTAAATTTAGGTCTACTGAATGAAGAAGTGTTGATACCAACTAGAAGCTAACAGGTTTGTCTTGGCGAGAATACATTCATTGAGGCAGACAATAGTTACTGATGAGATGCCACACGAGTGGTTCTGACGTTTCTTAAAGATGTCAGATTGTGCTGTCAACTGTGCCAAAGAAAATTTCCTGATGCATCATAGACTGCCATGTCTGCCAGATTATATCGAGTGTCAGGTAGTCACGGTCTTAGTGTAGTTTTCCTGTCTGAGCACCACAGAATTACAGGAATGTTAAACACAGAGGACTGTAAAGCTGCAGCCCAGTTTTTGAAGGAAAAATATGAAGAAAGAAGTAGTTGTCATGTGTGTAAAACAGTACAGATATATTGACATCAGTAGTATCTGTGTATATCAGCAATTTAAAGCCTGTGCTTGTGAATTGTTGTTACTGGAATAGTAATTTCTATTTGTTACAGTGAACAGATCCTGACTGGAAAACTTTCAGATATTATTACTGGAAACTGAGTTAACAGTCAAAAGAAAACAAATGATAGTCTTTGGGGATTTTAATATTAATTTTCTGAGAGATTCAAATAAAAAGAACAACTTGGAAATATTACGTAATGCTCATAATGTGTTTTGCAGTTAATTTTCTCACCAGCATTGCATAGGAAAGCAGTACGCTAGTAAACACATGTCTGTAGGTGATGACCCAGTAGTGAATAGTCTTTTAGACCCTGAAGCATGACTGGCTACAATAAACAACTAATTTGATTAAAATGAAATAGGATCATGGAAATGGAGTAATTAATGAACAGACAACAGAAAGTTTCAAGGCAGCCTTACAGGAAGCTGACTGGAATGATGTGCCATATATCAGTCCCAAATTAATATATTTATTAATGGATTTCAGTCAGCTAAGTATGGCACTACTAAGACATCAACTATGTTCTAGGTTGCATAAGGGATAAAAATATCATGTGCAAGGAAATGAATTTTTATGGAATGGCAAGGACAAAAAGAAAAGTAGAACTGATTTTGTGTTATAAGAAATACTATGCTGTTTTAAAGAAAGTGATGAAAAATTGAAAAAGCTCAAAATAATGTCTGAAAACAGTAATTCAGATAATAAAATGTAAATCTAATTGGGCAATACTGGAAAGAAAAACTGGGAAATCAGTTAAGAGAAGTATGGTGTTTGTTATTAAAGGAAACAGCCAAATGATAAATGATGGCAGTCAGATAGACAACATGTTTAATAATTACTTCTTCAAAATAGCTCTGAAGATTGGCATGGATAGTTCAAGAGATAAAGAAATTGAATATATACAAGAAGCAATGCCTCATACACTGAGGTAAATTACAATTACTCTATTCTCTGCCAAAGAAATTAAGAGTGTAATTAACTCCCTGAAAATTAAAAACTCCCATGGAATTGCTAATGTCTCAGGTTTATTACTAAAATTTTGTTCACTTATATGGAATGTTTTCAGTCACATATTCAACACATAAGTGTCATGGAAGATGTTTCAAGACAGACTGAAAGGTATTGGTGTCTGCTCCATTTGGAAGAATGGTAGCAAGACTGATATTAAAAATTACTGACCATTGTTGCTACTTGTCTCTTCAAAGGTACAGGAAAAATTGTGTATGCAAAAACCACAATACGAGGGAGAACCCAAAAATAACCTGTATTTCTTTGTAGAAAGCATTTACTTTATTGTTTTTCAAATCAACATTAATCATCTGTAAAGTGCTGTTATTAGCATTAATTCACTTGTCCTGATGTTCATGCCAGTGTTGGAGGCGCCTTTTTAATTCATCCTCTTTGATGTCGGCTAGCACCTTTGTGACGTGTTATACATCTTAAGTATCAGCAAAACACTTAACTTCCAAGTCTCTTTTCATTGTTGGGAACAGGAAGAAGTCTGTGGGTGCTAAATCTGGCAAATAGTGCTCATAGGTCAAGGTAGTTGTGTTTATTGAGGCCAAAAACTGGTGAACACTGAGAGCTGTGTACACGAGAATATCATAGTGATGCAGTAACTGCTTACCAGACTTCCACACAGCTGGATGTTTTTGCTCTAGACTTCTGTGCAGCCATTTTATAACCTCCAAATAGAATGGCTGATTTAATATGTGATTTTGAGCGACAAATTCCGAGTGCAAGATCCCTTAGATGGGGGTGGGGGCTGCTGAACTGTTTTTGGATTAGGTGAGCCAGCTGACTTCCATTGAGGTGACTCTTTTTAACTTTCTGGATGATACCTATAGCACTATGACTTGTTGCCTATTTTGTGATATGCTTGAACACGACGATCCCTTTGATCTCCGGTGACAAGTGTCAGCATGAACTTATCTGCCCCTCTTTGCATCCTCAATCCACAGTCAAAATACACTGAACTGAGTTCCAGGACAACCTGGATAAGTCGTCAAGTTGGTTAATTGTCCTGCATCAATCTTTGTTGATCAGATCAAGGATTTTTCTGATGTTGTCCTCACTTTGAGCAGTTGAAGAGTGAGCAGAATGGGACTGATCTTCACTGGCTACTTTTCCTTTTTAAACCAGGAAAACTGTGCATACACTTGAGTTTTACTAAGAGCATGTTCTTTGTAAGCTGTTTGCATCATTTTACTGATGTTGTCTTCACTTTGAGCAGTTGAAGGGTGAGCAGAATGGGACTGGTCTTCACTGGCTATTGCTCCGTTTTTAAACCAGGAAAACCACATGTATACTTGAGTTTTACTAAGAGCATGTTCTTTTTAAGCTGTTTGCATCATCACAACAGTTTTCGCAAAATTTTACTGCTGCACATTGTTCATAAGAAGTAGCCATTTTCTTATGTCACTTCTGCACTTTACACATACTCACAGAACTGGCAGAGAAACCACACTAGTCACATTTTGGTGATGCCTCCTGGTGGAATTACCTAGGAGAGGTCCTGCAACAGCCCTCTTGTGGCACAACCTGCTGTTACAAGTACACAGTGCACAGCATTACAATTCTGATTATTTTAGGGTCCTCCCTCATATTATTAGTCAGTCTCAACTAGGAATTCAAAAGTGTCTCTTCACAGTACATGCAATTTTTCAACTCACAAATCAGATGATGTGGAACTGAAATGACAAAATATTGACAATTGGTATATTCTTTGACTTGTTTAAAGCATTTGACTGTGTAATTTACAGCAGATAAGTTGAAATATTATGACATCAGAGTTACTGTTAGTAGCTGGATTTCATCCTATCGAACTAAAAGGATTCAGAGTGTTGTGTTAAGAAACTCGAGGAGTGTACACAATAAAACAGTTTCTTCAGAATTTGAATAATCACTTTGTGTGTATCACAGGGATAGACATTGGATCTGCTTTTCTTTTTGTTACATGTACATGATTTTACATCGTATAGTCAAGAAACAGAAAAAGTTGCTTTTATTGATGATGCAAGTATTACAATGAAATCTAATCAAGTCTAAGTGACTAACTTCAGCAGGTGAAATGTAAATAATTTTTTTTAAAATTATTGAGTGGATCTGTGCAAACAGACTATCACTGAATTTATATAGAACTCAATACATGCAATTCAGTACTGTGTAAGTCCTGAACACACCATTAGAATTAATACATGGGGGTGTATCAGTATATGAAGTATATGTTTTAAACAGTGGAAAATATTTTAACATTATTGTCAAATATATATTTTAAATTTATGAGTAGTTGTATTAGTAAGAACCTGAACTAGAAGTCACATGTTTCAGATCTTAAACATCTAAGCTCTGCAACTTGTACAGTTCATATGTCAGAAAGTTGAATTATTTTTCCTGTTTTCTTTCACTGGTATCTTATGGCAACATATTTTTGGGTAAATTAGCAATGAAGAAAAAAAATTATGTTGGACAGAACTGTGTGTGGTAAGGATAATGTGTGTTGTTTACTCTAGAATCTCTTGTAGATAGCTTTGTAAACAGTTGGGCATACCGACAACAGCCCACAGTACATTTACTCTCTTATGCAGACCATTGACAACAATCAGTCACTGATTGGAAGCAAAATATTTTACAATGTATACAATATGTAAATTCAGATTATAAAACTGTTCCTAATAAGTTTATATCTTATTTCACTGCACAGGGATTTCTGTTTAGTTCAGATACTCCCTCTTATGACTACTCTGTAGGCCCCAGGCCACTATTAACCTTACTTGTGTTTTGCTACCTGTCTCATCAGATTGTCCCTCAATTCCTTGGATTTCCTTTGTCCATGTCCTCCAGAGCACTGAAGGTGTAGTCATGTAGACGAAAGCTAGGAAGCTAACTGCATTTCTTGTGTCTGTTGCCTGATCTTGCAGTTCAACCACAGTCCAGTCATCTGTCCTATTTCTAATCTTACTACTGCCAGCTGCAGCTTTCAAATGTTCTAATTCCACCTATGCTCCTGCTAAGTCAGCTTTGAGTTTTAAATCAGCTGCTGCTCCTCAAAATCTGTCGAATATAGTGTAACTACTCTAACACCATAGACCAGCTATATCTCCTTCCAAACAGATTGCTCCACAGCCTCCAACTTGGAAAAAGCATAGACAGTCTTCGCATTGTCAGCCATTTTCACAGCTCTGTAGCAGTTTGTAAATTTGTCCATTGTGCCAATATTTATTTAGCCAGGACATATTATTAAATAGCTCGTGGTCTTGCGGTAGCATTCCTGCTTCCCAAGCGCGGGGTCCCGGATTTGATTCCTGGGGGGGACTGGGATTTTTCCTGCCTCGAGATGACTAGGTGTTGTTGTGTCATCTAAATCATCATCATTCATCACCATTACAGCAGAGGAAGGCAATGGCAAACCACCTCCACTAGGACCTTGCCTAGTACGATGGTGCTGGTCTTGTGCATCGTCCCCTACGCTCCACAGAGTATGGGACATCATCATCATCATCATCATCATCATCATCTCATCACCTGCTCAACAAAAAGTTGTATTGCATGATATTTTGTTGTTATAGTTAATTTAAAATTACTGCTTATTATACATATTTTATATAAAACAGATCTAAGGCCCTAGTCTTGCTTGGTGAAATAAAGAAAATAGCTGAGGTACCAGATATGAACTGTATTGCAACAATTTCATATAACATACATTCACAGCCCAACCAACAACAGCAGCACCAACAGCAACAGCAGCAGCAGGGAAATATCCAGACAGCTACTGGACAGCCGGGAGGTGGTCCAAACAACTTATTGGTGCAGCCTGATCTAGGCCGCACTGCAGGCAGAGACTTCTTCTCCAATGTCAGTTCAGAGCTGAATGGCATTGCAGCCCAGACCTCCAGCATGTTCAGTGGATTCTTTGGTTTGTGCAAAATTTCTACTATATAAAATAAATCCAGAACATAACTAAATGCTAGAAAATGAAATACAAAAGTTACCAAAAATCGAAATCCTAAGGTAAATGAAATGCAGAATATATTAGAATGATTTTGACAGAAGTGTTAATGAATGATGCTGAGTAGTGAGCTTTTAAATTACAGAAATGTTTAGAACACATCAACCAACATAAAATGAAGAGTCACAACAAATTAAGTTTTAGATACTAGCTAGGAGGAGGGTCAAAATAGTCCTCATGGTAATGTATGTTTGTTGTGTAGACTATTTCTGTATGCACTTTCACATTTACTGTCAGCTCCATCATCCAGCCAATAGCAAGAAGGGATTCCCTTGATAAATAATATAGACAATCTCATGAACATTATTCTCTTTGATAATGCAATTCTTTTCACTGAGGCAGGTACAAGTAGCAAAGTAGCAGCATAAGATTGTGTAGAATAAGTTTTGAACTGATAACTGTTGCAGGGATATGAACTATATAACATGTAAATGGGTTGCAGACATACTTAAAATCTGAACAGGATGGTAATGAGTATAGGATGATTCATTTCAATACTTGAGATAAAAGTTACAGCCTTAGTGAAGAAAATGATAGATGTGTTTCAGGAAGGAATACTAATAAGATATACATCTACATCTTATGTTTGATATGACTTATTGGTTCCAGCTTAGAAAATATGCCAGAAGAAATAAACATTATGAACATTGTGAGGTCTGTGGCCTGTGCAAGAAAGTTTGTGCCTAGTTTGTCACTGTTTGTTCCAAGAGACAGTTTATGGTATTTGTTGTAATAATGTTTTTAACTTAAGTGTGCTTATTTATATTTAACTCTTCTGCTAAATCTGCTTGTTACAAGAAAACATTAACAATATTATTTGTTTCAGGATCAAAAAGCACTTCTAGTCCTAGAAGCAGTAGCCCTGGAACAGCAGCTGCCACTGTCACCAAGCCCAAAGAAAAGGCACAGCCATTTGGTCCTTTTCCTAAAGGTAAAATGTGATAAATCACTAAACTAGCATAAAATAGTGCTTTATCTAGTATCCTATGAAAATGTTTATTGATCTTGTTTTTGTCTGAATTTTTCTTATTCTCATAAAAGAATAAAATTAGCTTTTTTCTATCTCATAATAATATGTACTTCAAAATGTTCTAAGACTGTAAATTTTGTTGAAAAACTTTAATCTGGTTATATTTTTGACAAAAAAATAACTTTTGTAATTGTGTGCATATTATACCAGGTCATAAAAATGATGCATTTTCATGTCCTTGCATAAAATTGTTGTTATTCCTATACAGAATGGGTTACTTTGCCAAGTGTTTCACAGAGAAGGTCTACTTCTCTTGCTATGACAGAAAACCTTAATCACTTTGGTTCTTAAATGGAACTTATAATCCTTGTAGCATGAAATATCCAGAAGCTATAAGGGAATCAACAAGCACAGTTAAAGGTTATTTGTTTACTGTTCTGTGAAACAATGGAGCACCCACAATGTAACTGGATTGTGAATGCTATTGTTGAGCACAGGACAAGTTAGTTGCTGTTTGTAAGTGGTTGCAAATCACTCTGCTTCGAGCAATTTAAATCAATTGCAAGTGAATTACACATACCAGAGATAACAAAAGCACCTCAGCTACTATCCTGTCCTGTGGATATTTTCTCCCTTACAGGAAATATGGGATCTGTCATTACTCACTGACATATCAGTTACAGATACAGGGATCCTGTACAGCAAATACAGGGACCAAGCTGAACTCAGGGTATTATATCTGTCCCACTAACCAAAACTTTCATGGTCTTACCTCCTACAGAAACTAAAACTGAGACTAATTTCACAATTTGGAAGCCTACAGTAACGTATGTCATGGGGAAGCAAGTGCAAATAAGTAGGGATCTGTTAATCACTAGCAGTTGGATGGTACATTGAGGGATGGCAACCCTTAGGAAAATAGCAACAAGGGATAAGAAGGATCATCCAGTGCTCTCAGTATGTATGCCTGGAGGCATCATTCACCACATTGAAGAAACTGTTCTAGCAGCCTTTGAAGAAACAAAGTGGAACCAACTGCTGATTTTGATGTACATTGGGATGGACTACACCTGTTGTTGGGGATTGAGGTCATATTTGGATCTTTCCAGAGGCACTGACAGAGGAGATTCAGAAGATATTGTAGGATAGGCCAATAGGAAATGAGATGGTGTATTTGCAAAGTAGACAAAAAACTGAAATCAGCCAAGATTAAAATTGCAGCTATATGCTACATTGTTTTGGCAAGACTCAATGTTAATTATGCCCATAAACATATAGTTTCATCCTTCTGTGAAATACCATACCAACCCACAAGATGTCACCGAAAAGCGCAGGCAGCACCTCAGATTGCTGGTACATGTGTTCCACAATCATATTATCATCACTGGAGGAGACTTTAATCATCCAACAGTTGATTGAGATGATTCCATTTTATAAGTGATGGGCATGATAAGATATCCTGTGAAACAGTACTGAATGTCTTCTCTGAAATATACGTGGAATATATATTTTGGAATCACACTCACAATGGATATAAACTGGCAAAAAAGCAACACAAAGAAGAAGTTGTGCAACATACATGAAAGTTGGTAGGCACATTTCTACATCTGAAAGATGATGTCTATTCAGATTTTGCACTAGTCAAATAAGAGTGGCACTAATGCCACCACTGTGAGGATGCAAATGAGGTTTGCTTTAAATACAAGCTGTAACAGTTGTGAGTGTTAGTTACCTTTGAGATTGGATGTGGTGAGTTAATGTTAGTCATGAATGCCTTTAAGGCAGCAAAGTGTAATGGGGCTAAATGAAGCTGGATGTTTCTTCTGCGACACTGTGGAAAGACTTGGCAGGAATGTAGCCACTGTACAAGATTGCTGGGAGCAGTAGTCACAAGAATGTACGGTCACAAGAAGACAGGATCTGGACGACCATGTGGCACTGCAGAGAGGAAGGACCGTCATGTTTGGTGTATGGCTCTAGCACATCATACTGCACCTGCAACAGTAATTTGAGCAGCAGTTGGCACCGCAGTGATGCCACACATTGTTACAAATTGGTTATTTCAAGGACCAATCCATGCCAGGTGCCCTGTAGCATGCATTCCACTGACCACAAACCATTACTGTCTGTGACTTCAGTGGTGTCAAGAAAAAAAGAGAGCTCATTGGAGGGCAGGTTGATAGTCTGTTGTGTTTTCTGATGAAAGCTGCTTCTGCCTCAGTGACAGTGACAGCTGTATGTTGGTTAGGAGGAGGTCAGTTGAGTGCCTGCAACTAACCTGTCTGCATGCTAGGCACCCTATAGTGTGTTTAAAATCTGTTGCAAGTTTGATGTTTGCCTCACCACAGGAGACGTGATGCCGTTGCCCAGGTAATATCATTGGTGAACCAGTTTTCCCTATCACACTGACAGCAGTTCGGTTAGTAAAGCGACTTTGTTGCTGCACCATGGATAAGCAGTACCACATGATGTCACACATTAGAAGCATCAATATTCATTAGCTCTCATTTTAAAGTGGTATTTTCTGGCATTGAAGTATTCTGCTGTAGTCAGGTATTGTGAACAAATGTTTTGTGTTCATGTTGCCTTAATAATAACAGTGCAGCATGTCTGAACGTGAGATTCACAATAAAAGTGTTTCTACAAGAACACATTCTTGGCTGTGAAGATAATGTTTTGCTGCAAAATATTTGACTGAATTCGACCATAATAATGGACAATATGCCATACCACTCTGTTGTGATGGATAAAGCTCCAACAATGCATAGAGGAAAGTGGATATTTTGCTCTGGGTACAAAGAAATGTTCCATTGGATAAGGATGAACTTAGCTTATGTATGGTAGGGTTAATGGAACTTTTGTACAAGCCAAAGCTCCAAGCTCCCAAGTCAACAAACTGGCTAACGCTAAAGGGCACAGTTTAATAACAAGAAATTTATGCTCAGTGTCGTTGTAATGCTGACAAAAGAAGCCATTTCAAATGTTACACCCCAGGATTGGTTTCGAATTGTGAGCCATACTAAGAAGCTAGTTGAGGAGACATAGAATCATGAAGGATTGTGATGAGTTTTGAATAAGATGTAACTCCTGATGTGCCATGTTGAAATCTACTTCTTTAGCATAAACACAGCAGAGTTTACAAATATTAATCTCAGTAACATTCTAATGCAGTTGGAATTTCATCAAGATCCTGAAACAGTGTATTGTTAAACTAGCAGCTGAGGGCAAGACAAGACAATAGTTATGAGAAAGCTCATTCTCGTTATAAAAATAAGCATGTAGCTTTTTCAGCAGTCTTTAAAAGTTATATTATTTCATTTAAAAAACTATAATTGTTTGAATATCCCAGTAGATAGGGAAGTCTCACTTATCACACATATGACAAAATACTCTCCTTTTTGCCTTCTATCATTTGCCAAAATCTTGTTTTAGTATCTCAGACCACTTATGAGTTAAAAGGGATTTACAAATATATCATTCTGGCTTTTTCCCCGGCACATGCGATCATTGTAGATCCTGTTACATACATACTATTTTCTCAACAGTGGAGACATAGGGCAATATCCTTCCAAGTTCAAAGAGTAATTTAATATGTTACCAAAAGCTCATATGCAGCAACATATGCTCTAACACACACCAAACTCAAATGCATAGTGACTCATACATTTCACTGCAAATTTTAAAAAATTCTGTGCAGTAGTTTACCTAATATCAAAATATCTCAATAACTATGACCATTAATGAAATGATCGGCAGTTCATCATGAAGCTGACAGAAGATGCTGTAAGATGTGTGAGAATTAAGAGTTTATTGCTGAATAGTTTCTTTAAAGTCATTTGAGACAGATTTCAGATCAGCTGGCCTGCCCGGCTTGCTGTTTGCGTAGTCAAATGAGCTGGACAGCTTCCATGTGCAGCACATGCTGGCAACTATGCTACCCATCACATGCTCAGAGCTGAACTGTCAAAAGTTACAACTAATTTTAAACACACTGTAGACCTACAGCTAGAGTTTGGTCTGTGGAGCGATTTTGTGTGATAGCAGGAATACTCTCTTGGTTATCCCACACACGCTGACTGTAAATTTGTATGTCAGTTTGGTGATTCGACCTGTTATGCTGCCATTCATAAACAGCATTCAAAGTGGTGTTTTCTAACAGGATAATGCTCATTCACATACAGCTGTTGTAACCCAGCATGCTGTATAGAGTTGAGCACTTATAGTACATTATCGGACAGCAACTCCAGTGTCATCCACAAGCAGCATTAACCATCCCTTTACTGACCAATCAAGTACAGCAGGCATGGAACTCCATCCCGCAGACATCTGGCACTTGTACAACACAATGTATGCATGTCTGCATGTTTACATTCAACATTCTGGCTATTAATGTATCAGCATTTCACATTTACAATTATTTATCTTGCACTTACATTATCCTTTGATCTTGCAAAGTTAATCCATTGCACATGTTACCTATACAAATATATTCCCAAAACTCTACCTAAATTACTTTTTGGTGTGCTATTCCCCCTTGTCAGTGTATATTACATTTGTGAGAAATATGTACCTCACTGTATTCCTACATATGAGCTCAACGTGGGTCTGGTCTAGCGCACGCACACTGGATCTGCAGAATGAAATAATGGGAAACAGAAATGTTCTTACAGTTCCTATATTGGAACTGGGCACAGCTACATACAACATATAGTAGGATTACATAGGATAATGTACTAACTTAAGCTGTTCCAGAAAAAACACTACTTCTCTGCTCGTGGACACTACTATTCTTGTGCACTTGGATCTGCTGTGCGTTTCACAATGAAACTAAACAGTAGCTTGAAGGTGTCTGTAAAATTACCATATACCCTTGAGTGCACATATGTTTACAGGGGGTCTGCCTGAGCTTGGCTAATAGAGGGCAGATGCCAGTGACAAACTGCAAATAAGTCATTGTGGGTGATACACAGTGGGTGCTGGCAGTTTGAAGTGTGGACACCATTTATCACACACAACCCTATCGACAAGGCATTAAGCAATCTATAAACTGTGGCCACACTCAGGGCACTCTAGACAAATACATCAGCATATAGTTATAACCAGACTGGACACACACAGTGTTATCGTGCCAACAAAATGCTATCGTACATTTGTAATACAAGAGGAGACGGATGAAGTGACCATGGATGAATTTTCTCTAAAGTTAATTGTGCATGGCAGAAACAGTTAAATGCTCTTGCTACAGTGGTGAGGGAAATGACATGCTATCCCTGAGTACACAGTTATACACTAATACCATAACATGCATGAGTTATAAAGGAAACAGGAAGGTAAAAGACAAGCCATGTATGTATTTACTGTGTAATAGTTACAATGTGAGCAAGGTAATACAATTAAATCCCCTCACTACTGTGTAGAAGGAAGTGACTGGTTATTGCTGAAAGGACAGTCCCTTCCTGGTGCACATGTGCACTCCTTTGATAATACATATGGCAAGAGTGATTCAGTCCCTCAGGCAATAGGCTTTAACAGAAGGCATTCCTTGAGGCAGGGGTAATAAGCTGCAAAAATGAAACTTGGTCTGTATGAAGAGTAATTGAAGCACTCTTCCACTAGCTCTCAATAAGGCTCGCAAATGCCACCATTTACAGTTCTCCTAACCATGCGGTACTGACTCACTGGTGTTATCTTTGCTTCATTCATACCTATCTGGAGCAGTGTTGCAGCAAGCCACCAAATGTTCATTATTCTAATACAGATCACTCCAGATTAACACTCAGAAAAATGTAATCCCATTTAAATGAAGATGTGAGTTGGCTGGCTTTGGCACAGCAACTGCCGGTCAGGCAGCAGTTCCTGCTAAGTGCCTCTCTGGAAAAAACCCTGAGCTCGTAGCAAGGAAGTGTATGGTGGAGAGAGACTCCAAGTCTTGGGTCTGCTTTTGGTCATGGCCCAATGTGGTGATGTGCAATGTGTCGCCTGCTGTTAACATCTGTTGAAGCCACACTTTTAATGGCATCAGATACACCTAGTCCCTTTGAGGATTTCTGTATTGAAACTGGGATCTCGAAGTAGTTGTAGTGACAGTGGTTACCCAAGTACAAAGGGCAATTACAACAAGTTGAAGGATTTACATATTCAGCAAACTTATGCAGTATGCCGTATTTCAAAGAAGAACTCAGAACCTTTAGCTCTTGGAATGAGCATGTAGACTAACTGTGAACGAAATTTAGAAAAGTAATTGACCAGGCACTATATAAATGTGTACTGAGTAGGACTGTTCCTGCTCAGAGAAACCCTGTGTAGTACACAGTTTCTGTAAAGAAAATCTTACAGAAATAGTGATTATGGCATAATAGGTGTAAAACAGGACATAGACTTATATATATCAATGTTGAATTGAATGCATTTGACTGTCAAAAGAACAGTCTGTGAAACGTTCATCATGTATCAGAGCAGAATCCTCTTGAAAGACTAATCCACAAAATAAAAAAATAAAAATAAAAAAATCTGGTGACTTGTATGGACTGTCATTGGTACGAAGGGTAGGTCCTAGACACTCATGGATAACACAGGAGTTGAAGTATATGGTAGCAAAGCAATGTTTAGGAATGCTGAACTCTGTTTCAAATGTTCCTGTACAAGTGAAAATGCAGGATTACTGTGCCAGTTTAGTACACCCATGAGCTGGCACTGAAATAGCAGTGTAAGTATTTGCTACTTTCTGTATGAGTACATGTTCTTATTGCAATCTCTGTTTCAACATTCCTGCAGATTTCAGTTATATCTCCTCAACTTGGTAATGTTCCTTGCAACACAGGATCATTTGAGTCCAGAGTCTGTTTGTGGTGGACATACAAATGCTGCACAAGGCTGCTTTGAAACCATACCATTGCCAGATCACTTGTTTCATCTTGATGAAGATCTTGTAGCTGGCAACAGTAGAAGATGGTACTTTCAATGACATTCCCTTACTGGATACCATCTACATCTCAGAGGTGCCAGCTGTAAAGGAGATGCCAGAGAGCCTATTCTGTGACACATCTGTTGGATGCTGTTGACGAAGCTTGCATGTGGTGGATTCATTCTTTATAATTTGTAGCCTTTAATAAAGGACATCATGGTTGCAGTGGAATTTCGTGAAGCGTGATACATGTAAAAATATCTTTCTTTCTATGTGTTTTTGTTTACTTCATCATAATATCATGTTTACTTCATCATAATATCTAGAAGTAACAAAGGACCCCACGATTACCACCAATAACACGTAGACAAGTATAAATCAACCAACATTAAAAGTCATTCCTAAATTCATACAGATTTTTAATGTTCTATGCACAATGAAATGGTTTGTTGAACAAAATTTAACTGACATAAAGTTGTCCTATTCATTAGTTTTATTTGTCTGCCATAAATTAAATATCCATTACCTTTCTTGTGTATTAGGGTTAAGCACATCTCCATTTAATATTGTATTATTGCATGTTTTCACAAGTATAATTGTTTGACATGTGTGTGATCAGGATACTCTCAATGTGTTACTATTTCTATTTTATTATATATAAAAACAAAGATGAGGTGACTTACCGAATGAAAGCGCTGGCAGGTCGATAGACACACAAACAAACACAAACATACACACAAAATTCAGGCTTTCGCAACAAACTGTTGCCTCATCAGTTTGTTTGTTGCGAAAGGTTGAATTTTGTGTGTATGTTTGCGTTTGTTTGTGTGTCTATCGACCTGCCAGCGCTTTCGTTCAGTAAGTCACCTCATCTTTGTTTTTATATATAATTTTTCCCATGTGGAATGTTTCCTTCTATTATATTGATATTTCTATTTTATGTTATGTATGCCAGTTTGCTCTTCACTTATATAATCTGGAGACAAGACAGTAAACAAAACATGAATCATATGAATGATATGTTTCAGAACATAGTCACATTGGCAAAATGTTATTTACTTTCACTTTCCATGGATACCTTGCCGTTGGTTGGGAGGCTTGCATGCCTCAGGGATACAGATAGCCATACTGTAGGTGCAACCACAACGGAGGGGTATCTGTTGAGAGGCCAGACAAATGTATGGTTCCTGAAGAGGGGCAACAGCCTTTTCAGTATTTGCAGGGCAACAGTCTGGATGATTGACTGATCTCGCCTTGTAACACTAACCAAAACGGCCTTGCTGTGCTGGTACTATGAACGGCTGAAAGCAAGGGGAAACTATGGCTGTAATTTTTCCTGCGGGTATACAGCTTTACTGTATGGATAAATGATGATGGCATCCTCTTGGGTAAAATATTCTGGAGGTAAAATAGTCCCCCATTCGGATCTCCGGGTGGGGACTACCCAGGAGGACATCGTTATGAGGAGAAAGAAAACTGGCATTCTACGGATCGGAGCATGGAATGTCAGATCCCTTAATCGGGCAGGTAGGTTAGAAAATTTAAAAAGGGAAATGGATTGGGTAAAGTTGGATATAGTGGGAATTAGTGAAGTTTGGTGGCAGGAGGAACAAGACTTTTGGTCAGGTGAATACAGGGTTGTAAATATGAAATCAAATATTGGTAATGCAGGAGTAGGTTTAATAATGAATAAAATGAAAGGAATACGGGTAAGCTACTACAAATAGCACAGCGAATGCATTGTTGTGGCCAAGATAGACACAAAGCCCATGGCTACGACAGTAGTACAAGTCTATATGCCAACTAGCTCTGCAGATGATGAAGAAATTGAAGAAATGTATGATGAGATAAAAGAAATTACTCAGATTGTGAAGGGAGATGAAAATTTAATAGTCATGGGGGCTGGAATTTGAGAGTAGCAAAAGGAAGAGAAGGAAACATAGTAGGTGAATATGGATTGGGGGTAAGAAATGAAATAGGAAGCTGCTTGGTGGAATTTTGCACAGAGCACGACTTAATCATAGCTAACACTTGGTTCAAGAATCATAAAAGAAGGTTGTTGACATGGAAGAAGCCTGGAGATACTGACAGGTTTCAGATAGATTATATAATGGTAAGACAGAGATTTAGGAACCAGGTTTTAAATTGTAAGACATTTCCAGGGGCAGATGTGGACTCTGACCACAATCTATTGGTTATGAACTGTAGATTAAGACTGAAGAAACTGCAAAAAGGTGGGAATTTAAGGAGATGGGACCTGGATAAACTGAAAGAACCTGAGGTTGTACAGAGTTTCAGGGAGAGCATAAGGCAACAATTGACAAGAATGGGGGAAAGAAATACAGTAGAAAATGAATGGGTAGCTTTGAAGTAGTGAAGGCAGCAGAGGATCAAGTAGGTAAAAAGATGAGGGCTAGTAGAAATCATTGGGTGACAGAAGAAATATTGAATTTAATTGATGAAAGGAGAAATTATAAAAATTCCGTAAATGAAGCAGGCAAAATGGAATACAAACGTCTCAAAAATGAGATCGACAGGAAGTGCAAAATGGCTAAGCAGGCATAGCTAGAGGACAAATGTAAGGATGTAGAGGCTTATCTCACTAGGGGTAAGATAGATACTGCCTACAGGAAAATTAAACAGACCTTTGGAGAAAAGAGAACCACTTGTATGAATATCAGGAGCTCAGATAGAAACCCAGTTTTAAGCAAAGAAGGGAAAGCAGAAAGGTGGAAGGAGTATATAGAGGGTCTATACAAGGGCGATGTACTTGAGCGCAAAGTTATAGAAATGGAAGAGGATGTAGATGAAGATGAAATGGGAGATATGATACTGCATGAAGAGTTTGATAGAGCACTGAAAGACCTAAGTCGAAACGAGGCCCCGGGAGTAGACAACATTCCATTGGAACTACTGACAGCCTCTGAAGAGCCAGTCCTGACAAAACTCTACCATCTGGTGAGTAAAATGTATGAGACAGGCGAAATGCCCTCATACTTCAAGAAGAATATAATAAGTCCAATCCCAAAGAAAGCAGCTGTTGACAGATGTGAAAATTACCGAACAATCAGTTTAATAAGTCACAGCTGCAAAATACTAACGCGAATTCTTTACAGATGAATGGAAAAACTGGTAGAAGCTGACCTCGGGGAAGATCAGTTTGGATTCCGTAGAAATATTGGAACACATGAGGCAATACTGACCTTACAACTTACCTTAGAAGAAAGATTAAGGAATGGCAAACCTATGTTTCTAGCATTTGTAGACTTAGAAAAAGCTTTTGACAATGTTGACTGGAATACTCTCTTTCAAATTCTAAAGGTGGCAGGGGTAAAATACAGGGAGCGAAAGGCTATTTACAATTTGTACAGAAACCAAATGGCAGTTATAAGAGTCGGGGGACATGAAAGGGAAACAGTGGTTGGGAAGGGAGTGAGACAGGGTTGTAACCACTCCCCGACGTTGTTCAATCTGTATATTGAGCAAGCAGTAAAGGAAACAAAAGACAAATTCGGAGGAGGTATTACAATCCATGGTGAAGAAATAAAAACTATAAGGTTCACCGATGACATTGTAATTCTGTCAGAGTCAGCAAAGGACTTGGAAGAGCAGTTGAACGGAATGGACAGTGTCTTGAAAGGAGGATATAAGATGAACATCAACAATAGCAAAACGAGAATAATGGAATGAAGTCGAATTAAGTCGGTCGATGCTGAGGGAATTAGATTAGGAAATGAGACACTTTAAGTAGTAAATGAGTTTTGCTATTTGGGGAGCAAAATAACTGATGATGGTCGAAGTAGAGAGGATATAAAATGTAGACTGGCAATGGCTAGGAAAGCGTTTCTGAAGAAGAAAAATTTGTTAACATCAAGTATAGATTTAAGTGTCAGGAGGTCGTTTCTGAAAGTATTTGTATGGAATGTAGCCATATATGGAACTGAAACATGGGAGATAAATAGCTTGGACAAGAAGAGAATAGAAGCTTTCAAAATGTGGTGCTACAGACGAATGCTGAAGATTAGATGGGTAGATCACATAACTAATGAGGAGGTACTGAATAGGACTGGGGAGAAGAGGAGTTTGTGGCACAACTTGACTAGAAGAAGGGATCGGCTGGTAGGACATGTTCTGAGGCATCAAGGGATTACCAATTTAGCATTGGAGGGCAGTGTGGAGGGTAAGAGTCGTAGAGGGAGACCAATAAATGAATACACTATGCAGATTCAGAAGGATGTAGGCTGCAGTACATACTGGGAGATGAAGAAGCTTGCACAGGATAGAGTAGCATGAAGAGCTGCATCAAACCTTTCTCAGGACTGAAGACCACAACAACAACAGATCGTCATGATGTGGAAAGAGTCATTTTACATTCTTATTGCAAATAAGTTTATACATCTATTTGTACTCTAAACATTATATATATTTTTCCCCTCCCTGAAAAATTGTTCTATAGAATAGAAGGAGTTGTCAAGGAGAAACTTTTTCAATTTATTTTCAAATTTTAGCTTGCTTCCTGTTAGACATTTTATATCACTGGGTAAGTGGTCAAAATTTTTTCTCACAGTGTTGTGCACCCCTTCCTGTGATAAGGGCAACCTTACTGTTGAGTAATGAATGTCATTTTTTCTTCAGTATTGAGATTATATTCTTCATTGTTACATTTGAACTACAGTGGATTATTTACAACAAACTTTGTAAGGGAATAAATATACTGTGAAGCAGTAGTTAGGATACCCATCTCCTTTAACAGATGTCTACTAAAGGATCGCATGTGAGCACCACATATTATTCTTACAGCACATTTTTGGGCAATAAAGACCTTCTTTCTTAAAGATGAGTTACCCCCGAACATTTTTTCATATGAGATTACCGAATGAAAATAAGCAAAATATGGCAGCTTACTGATTTCTCTCTCCACAAAATTTGCTATGATTCTAAGTGCAAATGTGGCTGAACTGAGTTGTTTTAGGAATTCCAAAATGTGTTTTTCCAATTTAAATTCTCATCAAAATGGACACCTAAGAATTTTGAAGTTTCCACCCTATGTATTATTTCATCACCTTATGTTACACATATCACTATGGATTGGGGCTAAGAAATGAAAGAGGAAGCCGCCTGATAGAATTTTGCACAGAGCACAACTTAATCATACCTAACACTTGGTTTAAGAATCATGATAGAAGGTTGTATACATGGAAGAACCCTGGAGATACTAAAAGGTATCAGATAGATTATATAATGGTAAGACAGAGATTTAGGAACCAGGTTTTAAATTGTAAGACATTTCCAGGGGCAGATGTGGACTCTGACCACAATCTATTGGTTATTACCTGTAGATTAAAACTGAAGAAACTGCAAAAAGGTAGGAATTTAAGGAGATGGGACCTGGATAAACTGAAAGAACCAGAGGTTGTACAGAGTTTCAGGGAGAGCATAAGGGAACAATTGAAAGGAATGGTGGAAAGAAATACAGTAGAAGAAGAATGGGTAGCTCTGAGGGATGAAGTAGTGAAGGCAGCAGACGATCAAGTAGGTAAAAAGAAGAGGGTTAGTAGAAATCCTTGGGTAACAGAAGAAATATTGAATTTAATTGATGAAAGGAGAAAATATAAAAATGCAGTAAATGAAGCAGGCAAAAAGGAATACAAACGTCTCAAAAATGAGATCGACAGGAAGTGCAAAATGGCTAAGCAGGGATGGCTAGAGGACAAATGTAAGGATGTAGAGGCTTATCTCACTAGGGGTAAGATAGATACTGCCTACAGGAAAATTAAAGAGACCTTTGGAGATAAGAGAACCACATGTGTGAACATCAAGAGCTCAGATGGAAACCCAGTTCTAAGCAAAGAAGGGAAAGCAGAAAGGTGGAAGGAGTATATAGAGGATCTATACAAGGGCGATGCACTTGAGGACAATATTATGGAAATGGAAGAGGATGTAGATGAAGATGAAATGGGAGATACGATACTGCGTGAAGAGTTTGACAGAGCACTGAAGGACCTGAGTCGAAACAAGGCCCCCGGAGTAGAGAACATTCCATTGGAACTACTGACGGCCTTGGGAGAGCCAGTTCTGACAAAACTCTACCATCTGGTGAGCAAGATGTATGAAACAGGTGAAATACCCTCAGACTTCAAGAAGAATATAATAATTCCAATCCCAAAGAAAGCAGGTGTTGACAGATGTGAAAATTACCGAACAATCAGTTTAATAAACCACAGCTGCAAAGTACTAACACGAATTCTTTACAGACGAATGGAAAAACTAGTAGAAGCCAACCTCGAGGAAGATCAGTTTGGATTCCGTAGAAATACTGGAACACGTAAGGCAATACTGACCTTACGACTTATCTTAGAAGAAAGATTAAGGAAAGGCAAACCTACGTTTCTAGCATTTGTAGACTTAGAGAAAGCTTTTGACAATGTTGACTGGAATACTCTCTTTCAAATTCTAAAGGTGGCAGGGGTAAAATACAGGGAGCGAAAGGCTATTTACAACTTGTACAGAAACCAGATGGCAGTTATAAGAGTTGAGGGACATGAAAGGGAAGCAGTGGTTGGGAAGGGAGTAAGACAGGGTTGTAGCCTCTCCCCGATGTTATTCAATCTCTATATTGAGCAAGCAGTAAAGGAAACAAAAGAAAAATTTGGAGTAGGTATTAAAATCCATGGAGAAGAAATAAAAACTTTGAGGTTCGCCGATGACATTGTAATTCTGTCAGAGACAGCAAAGGACTTGGAAGAGCAGTTGAACGGAATGGATGGTGTCTTGAAGGGAGGATATAAGACGAACATCAACAAAAGCAAAACGAGGATAATGGAATGTAGTCGAGTTAAGTCGGGTGATGCTGAGGGTATTAGATTAGGAAATGAGACACTTAAAGTAGTAACGGAGTTTTGCTATTTGTGGAGCAAAATAACTGATGATGGTCGAAGTAGAGAGGATATAAAATGTAGACTGGCAATGGCAAGGAAAGCGTTTCTGAAGAAGAGAAATTTGTTAACATCGAGTATAGATTTAAGTGCCAGGAAGTCGTTTCTGAAAGTATTTGTATGGAGTGTATGGAAGTGAAACATGGACGGTAAATAGTTTGGACAAGAAGAGAATAGAAGCTTTTGAAATGTGGTGCTACAGAAGAATGCTGAAGATTAGATGGGTAGATCACATAACTAATGAGGAAGTATTGAATAGGATTGGGGAGAAGAGAAGTTTGTGGCACAACTTGACCAGAAGAAGGGATCGGTTGGTAGGACATGTTCTGAGGCATCAAGGGATCACCAATTTAGTATTGGAGGGCAGCGTGGAGGGTAAAAATCATAGGGGGAGACCAAGAGATGAATACACTAAGCAGATTCAGAAGGATGTAGGTTGCAGTAGGTACTGGGAGATGAAGAAGCTTGCACAGGATAGAGTAGCATGGAGAGCTGCATCAAACCAGTCTCAGGACTGAAGACCACAACAACAAACATCACTAGTGCAGTACCCCTAGAGGTGCAGAACTGAATATGATGTGTCTTTGTGAAACTCAGGGTGAGACCATTCACAGAAAACCGGTCAATGATACTTCTGAGAACTTTGTTCTCCATTTATTCCGTTTCTGTGTGTATACTGGGAGTGATTACAATACTGGTGTTATCTGTAGAAAGAACTAATTCTGCTTGTTGTACATTAGATGATAGATCACTTACATAAGTGAGAAACAGTAGTGGATCTAAGACTGAGCGTTGGGGAACCCCATACATGTTTTCTTCCCAGTCAGAATTATGCCTCTAGGTTCCATTGGTTGAATTACTGCGAAGTACATTTAGTGTAAAAGATTATATCTCTTAATGAATAGTGTGTGACAGCATTTTAAATTCCATCAATAAATATATGAAATACTGAAAATCAAATATTTGTTCCTTCCAGAAGCCGTTACATAAGCAACCTGCAACTGACACTAACTATTTGTAGCCACATAGAAATATAGATGGATAAAAGTACTTCTGCACACAAGTTGCTGAAACACAAACAGCTTGAACAAGTCTGACAAATACAAAAATTAGGGAATTTGTATCAATATGTTACTTCTCAAAGTTTTGAAGTCTAGAAAGCTAGAGAGTCAGTTGTCTTTCTTGTCTCTGGTCTACAAATAATCAGTTATTCTTGTTGGGTGGTCGTTAAGTAAACATTTCTATTTCATTTCAGGTATTAATAACATAGATTTTCTTTCTTTCATAATTTTTAAAATGTGCATTTCCTTTTCTTTATTAGGCCGTAAGGGATTGGTAGAAAAATCATCTCTGATACGACATACAACTACAAAAAGCAGGCAAGAGGAATTGCAAAGAATACAGAGTGCTGAACGTTCAACCACAAATTCTGAGAATCAAGCTTTCCTGAAGGATGTGAGTACTTGTGCAGTATTTTTCAGCATTTTTTTTAAAACTAAGCCATAGTAATTATAATTTACTCTCAAGGCAGCAGAAAATATTTGTATTTTTTAAAATTTACATCACAAGAGTTGTTACTTATTAGCAACATGACAGAAACTTTGAGATAAGAATAATCATTTTACACATTCATAATTTTTAAGTTGATGATTGGTTGGAAAGTGAGAGTGACTAGGCAACAAAAAGTCACAAATATCTTATGAGCATTCAGACAGGTTCAATGGAAGTTGAAATAAGAGCAAATTCAATAGAGATCAGTAGGGCATTTATGGATAAACTGTAAACTGGTGAGTGAACTTGATAGAAGGCAAGATAATATGGAAAGAAACAGAAAGATAAATAATAAGGAAACTGGGATAAAATGGAGATGGAGGGTAAAAAACAAAATAAAAACAGAAACACACCATAACTATACATAATTTGGTAAATACTCGTACACTTGTTGTATTAAGAAAAAAGATGGAGAACATAATGGAGAAATTGAACAAAAATACAGGGTTGAAATAATTGTCTCATCATAAGAAAAGTCATATGAGAGTTGACTTTGTGTTGCCAACCTCATAGTATTCTGAATTTATTCAGTAACTGTATATTGCAGATAACTGGAGAAAACATACTATCAGTTTAACAAGTATCTTGTTCAAGTAATCTTGAAAATGAAAGGAGGGAGTGAATTTCAGAGTTGATACTGGCAGCTGGTACTTTCTGATAGCAGCAAGATGATCCACAAGTTTAATATTTGAAGCTGTCCAATTACTTCTGTTGGCAATCTCTCACAATCTTATTTGGTTACTCTGAGTAAAGTGATAGCGAAGTACATGTGAGTTGTTTTCATGCAAGCTGAAGATTGGAGAATGTATGTCACTGTCTCTCTCACTTGGCCAAAGTATTTGAATCAATGTTATATTCTATGGCAGCTGCAGATTTATGATATGAGAACTAGTGCTCAAGTCCATAATAGTAGGTTGAAAATGTGTGTGTGTGTGTGTGTGTGTGTGTGTGTGTGTGTGGGCGCGCGCGCGCGGGCACGCGGTCATGTGCGCGCATGTATACATGCTGCATATACCATTGAGCCTGCTCATGCAAAGGAGACATCCTACAATCTGTAGAGACTTACTGGATGAATAAATAATTCAAATTTGAACTATGCCTGATGTCTGTTTTGACTTGGTGGGTGAGCTTTATTCATGACATCTCTTCATGAGTGTTCCAAGACATCCTTTTCGATGTTTTATGTATTTAATTATTTTTAGTGCAAATTGCTACTATTACATTCTTCCTTTATGGTCATTCCATTTATTTTTATTTTTATCTATTATATTCTTTAATCATCCAGCTTTAAACTTTTCCTTAATTTGTTGATTCTTTTTGTTGTACCTGATTTTGTACTTCAGCGGCATTATGGAAAGGATATATTGTTACTCACTATATAGCGGTGATGTTCAATTGCAGACAGGCGCAATAAAAGGCTGTTAATTATGTAAGCTTTCAGCCAGAAGGTCTTTCTCTGAAATAGACAGCCTGTGTCAGGCAGCCAGAGACAGTGGTTATGTGTGTATGAGCTGCATTTGCAAAAATTTGTGTGTTTATGTTGTCTATTTCACAAGAAGGCTTTCTGGCTGAAAGCTTACATGTCTGAAGTCTTTTTGTTGTGTCTCTCTGTGACTGAACAGCTCTGCTATATGGTTAGTAGCAATGTATCCTTTTCATAATATTGTTATTATTTCATTCTGGATTTTGTATTGTTTAATTTTGTACTACTTCATATGAATCTTGTTTCAGGCAGTGGGTTCCTATTTTTCTGTCTTTTTTTAAGAGTCTAAATCTCATTGCTTCAGAGTAATATAGGAATGGCCATACTTTTATAAACTTCATTTTACTTTCTTTCCTCACCCTAATTCTTAAACGTCTGTGTTACATGTATTTTGGATTTGTTTTAATCTACATATTAATCGTATAAACAATAGATTAATTTTTAAGGTAGTTAAAATGTCCCCCCCCCCCTCCTCCAATGAACCATGGACCTTGCCGTTGGTGGAGAGGCCTTGTGTGCCTCAGCGATACAGATAGCTGTACCGTAGGTGCAACCACAACGGAAGGGTATCTGTTGAGAGGCCAGACAAATCTGTGGTTCCTGAAGACAGGCAGCAGCCTTTTCAGTAGTTGCAGGGGCAACAGTCTGGATGATTGACTGATCTGGTCTTGCAACACTAACCAAAGTGGCCTTGCTGTGTTGGTACCACGAACAGCTGAAAGCAAGGGGAAACTACAGCCGTAATTTTTCCTAAGGGCATGCAGCTTTACTGTATGGTTAAATGATGATGGTGTCCTCTTGGGTAAAATATTCCGGAGGTAAAATAGTCCCCCATTCGGATCTCCAGGCGGGGACTACTCAGGAGGATGTTGTTATCAAGAGAAAGAAAACTGATGTTGTACAGATCAGAGCGTGGTATGTCAGATCCCTTAATCAGGCAGGTAGGCTAGAAAATTTAAAAAGGGAAATGGATAGATTGAAATTAGATATAGTCGCAATTAGTGAAGTTTGGTGGCAGGAGGAACAAGACTTTTGGTCAGATGGATACAGGGTTATAAATACAAAATCAAATAGTGGTAATGCAGGAGTAGGTTTAATAATGAAGATGAAAATAGGAATGCGGGTAAGCTACTACAAACAGCATAGTGAATGCATTATTGTGGCCAAGATAGAAACGAAGTCCACAACTACCGCAATGGTACAAGCTTATATGCCAACTAGCTCCACAGATGATGTAGACATTGATGAAATGTATGATGAGATAAAAGAAATTATTTAGATAGTGTCAGTCATGGGTGACTGGAACTCGATAGTAGGAAAAGGAAGAGAAGGAAACATAGTAGGTGAATATGGAATGGGAGTAAGGAATGAAATGGGGCGCCCCCTTGTAGAATTTTGCACAGAGAATAACTTAAACATAACTAACACTTGGTTCAAGACTCATAAAAGAAGGTTGTTGACATGGAAGATGCCTGGAGATACTGGAAAGTCTCAGATAGATTATATAATGGTAAGACAGAGATTCAGGAACCAGGTTTTAAATTGTAAGATATTTCCAGGGGCAGATGTGGACTCTGACCACAATCTATTGGTTATGAACTGTAGATTAAGACTGAAGAAACTGCAAAAAGGTGGGAATTTAAGGAGATGGGACCTGGATAAACTGAAAGAACCTGAGGTTGTACAGAGTTTCAGGGAGAGTATAAGGGAACAATTGACAAGAATGGGGGAAAGAAATACAGTAGAAAAAGAATGGGTAGCTTTGAGGGATGAAGTAATGAAGGCAGCAGAGGATCAAGTAGGTAAAAAGATGAGGGCTAGTAGAAATCCTTGGGTGACAGAAGAAATACTGAATTTATTTGATGAAAGGAGAAAGTATAAAAATTCCGTGAATGAAGCAGGCAAAAAGGAATACAAACGTCTCAAAAATGAGATCGGCAGGAAGTGCACAGTGACTAAGCAGGGATGGCTAGAGGACAAATGTAAGGATGTAGAGGCTTATATCACTAGGGGTAAGATAGATACTGCCTACAAGAAAATTAAACAGACCTTTGGAGAAAAGAGAACCACTTGTATGAATATCAAGAGTTCAGATAGAAACCCAGTTCTAAGCAAAGAAGGGAAAGCAGAAAGGTGGAGGGAGTATATAGAGGGTCTATACAAGGGCGATGCACTTGAGTGCAATGTTATAGAAATGGAGGAGGATGTAGATGAAGATGAAATAGGAGATATGATACTGCATGAAGAGTTTGATAGAGCACTGAAAGACCTAAGTCGAAACGAGGCCCCGGGAGTAGACAACATTCCATTAGAACTACTGACAGCCTTTGGAGAGCCAGTCCTGACAAAACTCTACCATCTGGTGAGCAAAATGTATGAGACAGGCGAAATACCCTCATACTTCAAGAAGAATATAATAAGTCCAATCCCAAAGAAAGCAGCCGTTGACAGATGTGAAAATTACCGAACTGTCAGTTTAATAAGTCATGGCTGCAAAATACTAATGCGAATTATTTACAGACGAATGGAAAACTGGTAGCAGCTGACCTCAGGGAAGATCAGTTTGGATTCCGTAGCAATATGGGGACACGTGAGGCAATACTGACCCTACGACTTATTTTAGAAGCTAGATTAAGAAAAGGCAAACCTACGTTTCTAGCATTTGTAGACTTAGAGAAAGCCTTTGACAATGTTGACTGGAATAATCTCTTTCAAATTCTGAAGGTGGCAGGGGTAAAATACAGGGAGCGAAAGGCTATTTACAATTTGTACAGAAACCAAATGGCAGTTATAAGAGTCGAGGGACATGAAAGGGAAGCAGTGGTTGGGAAGGGAGTGAGACAGGGTTGTAACCACTCCCCGACGTTGTTCAATCTGTATATTGAGCAAGCAGTAAAGGAAACAAAAGACAAATTCGGAGTAGGTATTACAATCCATGATGAAGAAATAAAAACTATAAGGTTCGCCGATGACATTGTAATTCTGTCAGAGTCAGCAAAAGACTTGGAAGAGCAGTTGAACGGAATGGACAGTGTCTTGAAAGGAGGATATAAGATGAACATCAACAAAAGCAAAACGAGAATAATGGAATGTAGTCGAATTAAGTCGGTCGATGCTGAGGGAATTAGATTAGAAAATGAGACACTCTAAGTAGTAAATGAGTTTTGCTATTTGGGGAACAAAATAACTGATGATGGTCGAAGTAGAGAGGATATAAAATGTAGACTGGCAATGGCTAGGAAAGCGTTTCTGAAGAAGAAAAATTTGTTAACATCAAGTATAGATTTAAGTGTCAGGAAGTCATTTCCGAAAGTATTTGTATGGAATGTAGCCATGTATGGAACTGAAACATGGGAGATAAATTGCTTGGAAAAGAAGAGAATCGAAGCTTTCGAAACGTGGTGCTACAGACGAATGCTGAAGATTAGATGGGTAGATCACATAAATAATGAGGAGGTACTGAATAGGATTGGGGAGAAGAGGAGTTTGTGGCACAACTTGACTAGAAGAAGGGATCGGTTGGTAGGACATGTTCTGAGGCATCAAGGGATTACAAATTTAGCATTGGAGGGCACTGTGGAGGGTAAAAGTCGTAGAGGGAGACCAATAAATGAATAAACTAAGCAGATTCAGAAGGATGTAGGCTGCAGTACATACTGGGAGATGAAGAAGCTTGCACAGGATAGAGTAGCATGAAGGGCTGCATCAAACCTTTCTCAGGACTGAAGACCACAACAACAACAGATCGTCATGATGTGGAAAGAGTCATTTTACATTCTTATTGCAAATAAGTTTATACATCTATTTGTACTCTAAACATTATATATATTTTTCCCCTCCCTGAAAAATTGTTCTATAGAATAGAAGGAGTTGTCAAGGAGAAACTTTTTCAATTTATTTTCAAATTTTAGCTTGCTTCCTGTTAGACATTTTATATCACTGGGTAAGTGGTCAAAATTTTTTCTCACAGTGTTGTGCACCCCTTCCTGTGATAAGGGCAACCTTACTGTTGAGTAATGAATGTCATTTTTTCTTCAGTATTGAAATTATATTCCTCATTGTTACATTTGAACTACAGTGAATTATTTACAACAAACTTTGTAAGGGAACAAATATTTGATAGAGCACTGAAAGACCTAAGTCGAAACGAGGCCCCGGGAGTAGACAACATTCCATTAGAACTACTGACAGCCTCTGAAGAGCCAGTCCTGACAAAACTCTACCATCTGGTGAGTAAAATGTATGAGACAGGCGAAATGCCCTCATACTTCAAGAAGAATATAATAAGTCCAATCCCAAAGAAAGCAGCTGTTGACAGATGTGAAAATGACCGAACTGTCAGTTTAATAAGTCATGGCTGCAAAATACTAATGTGAATTCTTTACAGACGAATGGAAAAACTGGTAGCAGCTGACCTCGGGGAAGATCAGTTTGGATTCCGAAGAAATATGGGAACACGTGAGGCAATACTGACCCTATGACTTATTTTAGAAGCTAGATTAAGAAAAGGCAAACCTACGTTTCTAGCATTTGTAGACTTAGAGAAAGCTTTTGACAATGTTGACTGGAATACTCTCTTTCATATTCTGAAGGTGGCAGGGGTAAAATACAGGGAGCGAAAGGCTATTTACAATTTGTACAGAAACCAAATGACAGTTATAAGAGTCGAGGGACATGAAAGGGAAGCAGTGGTTGGGAAGGGAGTGAGACAGGGTTGTAGCCACTCCCCAACGTTGTTCAATCTGTATATTGAGCAAGCAGTAAAGGAAACAAAAGACAAATTCGGAGTAGGTATTACAATCCATGATGAAGAAATAAAAACTATAAGGTTCGCCGATGACATTGTAATTCTACCAGAGTCAGCAAAGGACTCGGAAGAGCAGTTGAAAGGAATGGACAGTGTCTTGAAAGTAGGATATAAGATGAACATCAACAAAAGCAAAACGAGAATAATGGAATGTAGTCGAATTAAGTCGGTTGATGCTGAGGGAATTAGATTAGGAAATGAGACACTCTAAGTAGTAAATGAGTTTTGCTATTTGGGGAGCAAAATAACTGATGATGGTCGAAGTAGAGAGGATATAAAATGTAGACTGGCAATGGCTAGGAAAGCGTTTCTGAAGAAGAAAAATTTGTTAACATCAAGTATAGATTTAAGTGTCAGGAAGTCGTTTCTGAAAGAATTTGTATGGAATGTAGCCATGTATGGAACTGAAACACGGGAGATAAATAGCTTGGACAAGAAGAGAATAGAAGCTTTCGAAATGTGGTGCTACAGACGAATGCTGAAGATTAGATGGGTAGATCACATAACTAATGAGGAGGTACTGAATAGGATTGGGGAGAAGAGGAGTTTGTGGCACAACTTGACTAGAAGAAGGGATCGGTTGGTAGGACATGTTCTGAGGCATCAAGGGATTACCAATTTAGCATTGGAGGGCACTGTGGAGGGTAAAAGTCGTAGAGGGAGACCAATAAATGAATAAACTAAGCAGATTCAGAAGGATGTAGGCTGCAGTACATACTGGGAGATGAAGAAGCTTGCACAAGATAGAGTAGCATGAAGGGCTGCATCAAACCTTTCTCAGGACTGAAGACCACAACAACAACAGATCGTCATGATGTGGAAAGAGTCATTTTACATTCTTATTGCAAATACGTTTATACATCTATTTGTACTCTAAACATTATATATATTTTTCCCCTCCCTGAAAAATTGTTCTATAGAATAGAAGGAGTTGTCAAGGAGAAACTTTTTCAATTTATTTTCAAATTTTAGCTTGCTTCCTGTTAGACATTTTATATCACTGGGTAAGCGGTCAAAATTTTTTCTCACAGTGTTGTGCACCCCTTCCTGTGATAAGGGCAACCTTACTGTTGAGTAATGAATGTCATTTTTTCTTCAGTATTGAAATTATATTCCTCATTGTTACATTTGAACTACAGTGGATTATTTACAACAAACTTTGTAAGGGAACAAATATTTGATAGAGCACTGAAAGACCTAAGTCGAAACAAGGCCCCGGGAGTAGACAACATTCCATTAGAACTACTGACAGCCTCTGGAGAGCCAGTCCTGACAAAACTCTACCATCTGGTGAGTAAAATGTATGAGACAGGCGAAATGCCCTCATACTTCAAGAAGAATATAATAAGTCCAATCCCAAAGAAAGCAGCCGTTGACAGATGTGAAAATTACCGAACTGTCAGTTTAATAAGTCATGGCTGCAAAATACTAATGCGAATTCTTTACAGACGAATGGAAAAACTGGTAGCAGCTGACCTCGGGGAAGATCAGTTTGGATTCCGAAGAAATATGGGAACACGTGAGGCAATATTGACCCTATGACTTATTTTAGAAGCTAGATTAAGAAAAGGCAAACCTACGTTTCTAGCATTTGTAGACTTAGAGAAAGCTTTTGACAATGTTGACTGGAATACTCTCTTTCATATTCTGAAGGTGGCAGGGGTAAAATACAGGGAGCGAAAGGCTATTTACAATTTGTACAGAAGCCAGATTGCAGTTATAAGAGCCAAGGGACATGAAAGGGAAGCAGTGGTTGGGAAGGGAGTGAGACAGGGTTGTAGCCTCTCCCCGACGTTGTTCAATCTGTATACTGAGCAAGCAGTAAAGGAAACAAAAGACAAATTTGGAGTAGGTATTACAATCCATCGTGAAGAAATAAAAACTATAAGGTTCGCCGATGACATTGTAATTCTGCCAGAGACAGCAAGGGACCTGGAAGAGCAGCTGAACGGAATGGACAGTGTCATGAAAGGAGGATATAAGACAAACATCTTCAAAAGCAAAACAAGGATAATGGAATGTAGTCGAATTAAATCGGGTGATGCTGCGGGAATTAGATTAGGAAATGAGATGATTAAAGTAGTAAATGAGTTTTGCTATTTGGGGAGCGAAATAACTGATGATGATTGAAGTAGAGAGGATATAAAATGTAGACTGGCAATGGCAAGGAAAGCGTTTCTGAAGAAGAGAAATTTGTTAACATCGAATATAGATTTAAGTGTCAGGAAGTCATTTCTGAAAGTATTTGTATGGAATGTAGCCATTTATGGAAGTGAAACGTGGATGATAAATAGTTTAGACAAGAAGAGAATCGAAGCTTTTGAAATGTGGTGATACAGAAGAATGCTGAAGATTAGATGGATAGATCACATAACTAATGAGGAGGTATTGAATAGAATTGGAGAGAAGAGAAATTTATGGTGCAACTTGACTAGAAGAAGGGATTGGTTGGTAGGGCATATTCTGAGGCATCAAGGGATCACCAATTTAGTATTGGAGGGTAGCGTGGAGGGTAAAAATCATAGAGGGAGACCAAGAGATGAATACACTAAACAGATTCAGAAGGATGTAAGTTGCAGTAGGTACTGGGAGATGAAGAAGCTTGCACATGATAAAGTAGCATGGAGAGCTGCATCAAACCAGTCTCTGGACTGAAGACCACAACAACAACAGTTAAAATGTTTTATTATCTTTTGTGCCTAGGTCCCTTACATTTCATGTCACAAAAATAAATTATCACTTTATAAAAAGTTTCTTTTTTTATCACACTTTGCTTGTTGTCTTTGAAGCCTGTCTGAGTATTCCTTCTGAAGATGTTCAGTTATTAATATGTTCTCATTATAGGAAACCATTCTGTAGCTGAATAAATCATATGATTGAGTTGCAATTATATGGTTTGTTTATTTTGGGGGTTGTTTCCTTCTAAGCCTTTGAAGTGGTCATCTACACCACAATAGAAACCTCTGCACTAAAAGCATTGGAATCATATCCAGGCAGATACAATCTTCAAAAATTATCTCATGGTGGCCAATTCCTGTGAAAAATACTGTGAACATTAGCTATATTACAGTTTGATTTATGATCAGCAGTGGGTTACCAACAGGAGAATAAACAGTACAGTGCTAATGTCCTATTAATTGGAACGTAGGATGCCAGAAGTTTGGATTATGTGGTGAACACAAAAATCTGAATAGAAGTTAGATAATTACATGGAGACAGAATGGTTGGACAGAAATTACCTAAAGATGCTGAAATTTGGAGTACTGCTGACAGAAACACTTAAAGTGGAAAATACTAAATCTAGCTTTCAGATTTTGTATATTTCATCTTCTGGAAGGCAAGAGGGATTTGTTGGAAAGCTTGGAAAAAAGGAGTAGGTTGCTCAGATACTCCTTTCAACATTATGATTTTTGCCAAAAGTACTAAAAATTTCATCACATGCAGATAAGAAATAGCCAGCTATTCTGTCTCCATTCTTTATTGACATTTCCCATTGATACAATTGAGTTGAATAATTAAAAAGAATTAATTAAGTGAAATGAAAAATCAGTCAATGATTTGGAAAGACTGAAAGTCCAGATTAATTGTCATGTTGACAAGGTCATAAAAATTGTGGGCAATAAAAGTGATTTCCTTTTCAAAGAAACAAACCCAGCATCTGCCTTATGTGATTCAAGAAAACCATCTAAAACTTAAATCCTGGTGTTTTGATGAAGATGAATTGTAAATGTGATTGCAGTACGTTATTCTCAGTCAGTGGGTGAAGTACTGAGATCAACTATAGAGTTAACATATAACTTTCTGATTGAAAGTAAGCGGTAGTTAGAACTGTAACACACTGAGTGCATATGACCACTGGTGGAGGGGTGGGAAGGAAGGGTGGGATGACATTCTTCTGTTTGTATGATGGCATGGCTGTTCCCAATGTGGAGTGTTGGCTTTGAACAATGGTTGTTAGGTTCAGGTTCTAGTTAGCAAGATGACAGAAGCTGAGTTGAACTCTTTTATTAACAATAGGACATTCAGTACATAGCAAAGAATGTGCTCACATCGTGCAAGCGCGGCCTTGAATCCACCTCTGAATTATGCAAAGTGAAGTGGTGGTAGCCCACTGCTCACAGAAAGAAGTCCAAAGCTCTGACATGAGCAGTATCACTAGGGTGGTGGTGTCTCACACAAGTGCTATGAGAAACTTCAGCTGCTGCTGGCTCAACAATTGTGGCTAAAACTGCAAGGGGCAACTTAACATTGCAGTCTGCCCAAGAAGTCAATATACGATTAGCAACTAACAAACAAATGACGGCTCCTCAGTGGATAGTTAATTGATGGGTCATCTGGCTGCACAGTGGCCAAAAGGCTTGACTGAATGACGTATGCCTTGACGGCTGGATGGGGTGTATAAATTGTGCCTTAGTGACTATTTACTTTGCTGCTGCTGTTGATGGTGCCATGTAGCAAGGTTGTTGCAATACTCATTTTTCATTTGTAATTATAAGGCCAATGGTCAATTCTCTGGTGATGTCACATGTGAGGAAACTCCAGCAATATGCATGAAATGTCATACACTCCTCTTCCATTTAGAAAGTTAGGTCTACAAACTCTGCACCACAGCTGGTTCTGAAGACTTGTGGAAGGAACTGAGAATATGTCTCTACAGTCATACATTTGGACTCCAATAGTTACCATAATCCACATTTTTCACTTTATTTCAATCATATATGTGACATATTGAAATTAATCTTAGCGCAATAAATGCTTAGTTCCTTCACGGCAATTTTTTGCATAAGCTACATTGTTGTGATAGACCTGTATGCAAAAGAATGGTGAGGGTGAGATTTGAAAAAATTTTCCATCAGTAGCAGATGTGAGCTCCACCAACCGTGATAAGGACCCACAAGTGAGCAGGTGACTGATGCGAAGATTCCCAGCACGATTAGTAGGTACTGGCAGTCTCTGCGGTAGTTGTCACATGCTGATACATTTATTTTGAGTAGTGCTTAATTGGTACAGGAAAAGGGGAAAGTTGGATATGGCATGGCAGTTATGTGAAATTTTTGATGAGCAAGATTTCAGTTGGGAGAAGTTCAGGGGCATAGAGCAGGGAGCGTGTGGTTTTTTTGCATTCTGGTTACCATTCAGTGTCTTCCCATATTTGCAATAGCATACCCCATGACCTTAATGAACACAGAGGGGCATGTGTAGTTGCAGGAGCAACTTGATTGCTTCACTGTGCCATTCGTCTCCTCTGTACCACTTTCCTCCTCCCTTTTGATGTAGCTGCTAGTAGTGGCAGCAGAACTTCTGGAGCACCTCTAAGAGGTCATATCTGCTCCACATGTACAATAGGGGTTTGAATCAGAAGCAGTAATTTAACATTAATCAGAGATGTCACTTCCATTTCATAGGAGGTTTACTGATATCACTTGTTAAACTTATTTGCTTTCGAGGTAGGAGAGTATGCACTAGTTAGTATCACTCACATACCAATGTGGAATTTTGGTAGTGTGGCTTTCCCTTGTAGTGCTCCTTCATGACATTCTAGAACATGCACCACATGGAATTTAACCTTTTCACAAACCCATCATTTCATTAATTCAGAAGGGGAGGGCATTTTTTCATGTAGACTGCCTTGTAGCGTGAAAGCCCCATTCTCTGGTGTACCCTGAAGTTATAGACTGCTATAACTTATGATGGCAAGAAGTCCCAATTAGAATGATGGCTTTCCACATAGTGATTTAGTATTTTGCTTTCGGTTCAGTACACTCTATTCTTCCATCAACGAATATAATGCATTTGTTCTTAACTTCTGGATTTTCTGGAACCAGTACAACTGTTTCAATATTTCTGTCATAATATTAGTGTTTTGATCTGTTATAAGAGCCTTAGGTGTTTAGAATTTCAACATCGAATTGTTAACCATGACATTTGCCACTTTTTCAACTTGCTGGTAGGGGATGGCAGTCTTTGTCAAATGGTGCAAGAGAGTATAGTGTGCTCAGAATACCATAGCTGGTACTTAGTGAAAGGCAGGATTCGGTGTGGACAGGGCTGAAATCAGTTACCATTGGTTGCTCAGTTTTTTTTTTAAATTACGTACACTTTATTTGCAAGCAATTGCAAATAAAGTTGACAATAAGGAACAATTATCAAATTTGACTGTTAAGACACAATGTCTAATTAAAAAAATTAAGCAAGTTGCACTCATGGCTGAAGGCCTTATTGATCAGAAATTCAAATTATTTGTCGGCTGAAGGCCCCAGTAGTAATAACTCAAAAAACAATTTGATGGCTGAAGACCTGAATAGCAAATTCTTAAGAACCAATTAAAGTTCTCCAAGAGATACTAGAATATTTAGACAAAAGACAATCATCAACATTTCACTGTTACGAGACAATATCTAATTAAAAATTCTTAAGACCAATCGCATTCATGGCTGAAGACCTAATTGACAAGAAACTCAAATTATTTGTTGTCATCAGGAAATTGACATATCCATCCAAAGGTTCCCCTGCCGACAGCCGTTCCTTAACCAGTCGCCAAGTGGGGTCCTGATCCTGATGGTCGGCAACATCACTAAACAAATGAGGAATACCACCTAACACGATACAACTAAGATTGCCTTCCTCCATTTCTTGTGCGCGCCCGCTAGATGGGTGTTCAGTGAACATATATGGCTGAGGACATCCGCGAGCACATTCTCAGTCCCCTCAATGTGTTTAACCTCGAATTGAAATGCTGAAATGCGTACTGCCCACCTGGTGATATGACCAGTTTTATGCGTCCCAGCTAGCACCCAGCTTAATGCTTGATTGTCGGTTTCCAGCTGAAATACTCCATGCTTGAGATAAAAGCGATACTTCTCAAGTGCGAACAAGACAGCCAGTGCTTTACATTCGTAAACGAAATATTTAAGTTTGGCACTGGTTAACCAACGATGGCTGCCTTTGACCCTCATACTCCTGTCGGAGGATGGCCAAAATTCCTGCATTAGATGCATCGGTTTGTACAATAAATTTTTTATTAAAATCAGGCACTCCGAGAACCAGAGGGTTGGCTATAGCTGCCTTAATGTGCTCAAATGTGGCAGGTTCCCATTCAAAATGCACCCCTTTATGACGCAATTCATTTAAAGGAGACGCCAACTGATCAAAATTAGGGACAAAATGCCTAAAGTAATTCACCATGCCAATAAACCTGGCAATCCTGCATTTATTGGAAGGATGTGGGAGAGCTCTCAATGCCTTAGTCCACTCCTGGTCAATGCGAATGCCCTCACCTGATACTAAGTGACCTAAGGAGGATACCTGCTGCCTGGCTAATGTCACCTTACTGGGTTTAACAGTTAAACTGGCCCCCCCTGCAACCTAGAAAAAACTTGTGATTCTTCAATTTTTCCAGGCGTATTTTATGACGAAATAAATCTCGGGTGAACAGCCTGGTATGAGTGTGCATAGGACACAATATTTCGGCAATCGACCACATCAGTGCACATGATGATGGCAACGTGGTCGATTTCCAAAATATTGTGTCCTGTGCACACTCATACCAGGCTGTTCACCCGAGATTTATTTCGTAGCAAAAACTTGCTGGATATGTTCCAGATGCTCATGAAACTAACAATTATAAATCACCAAGTTGTCCAAGTAATTATAAACACAGACTAATTTCAAGTCTCCAAGAATATTATCCAGCAAACTAGTAAGAACGGCTGCGCCAGTAGCCAAACCAAAGGGAACCCTGTTAAACTCAAACAGATTCCAATCAGTACAAAATGCTGTAACGTGTTTACATTCTTTTGCTAAGGGAATCTGAAAATAGGCTTGATTTAGATTGAGCACAGTGAACCAATTAGTGCCAGCAAACCAAGTAAAAGAGTTATGAAGATCAGGTAAAGGAACTGATTCGAGGACAACCTTGGTGTTCAGGCACCAGTAGTCAATAACAGGCCGAAAATCCTGCCCCTGATCCTTAGGAACAAGGAATATGGGGGAAGCATAAGCAGATGTAGTAGGCCTAATAACTCCTTGTTGGAGCATTTAAGAGATCTTTCCTCTTAGTATTTTCATCTTAGGCTGTAAGAGATGATATGGGGACTGCCTGATGGGAATATGGTAAGATAGACAAATATGGTAGTCAAGAATATTAGTAACCCCCTGTCTATCACAGAGAAGCTCGGGGAACCTCTGCAACAAATCCCTTAGTTCAGAGGCCTGCTGTGAAGACAAATGGGTGAGATCAAACTCATTAACCTTAGCATCAACAGCTAGCATGCCAGCATTTCAATGCACCTTACACTTAGCACATTCACAGAACCCAAACTTGTGAACAGAAGTGAACTTAAAGAAGAAGGTGTACCTGGAATAATCCAAGACAAGACCAGTTTTACTGATAAAATCACATCCCAAAATCAAATCGACTGTCAACTTTTTAACCAAGGCCAAAGACAAGGTCCAGGAGAAATCTCCAACCAAGATATTCCCTCAGACCCAACCATGCAGAGACAACACCTGCCCATTGGCAACCCGACATCTCTGCACCAAAGAAGGGACCGACCTAAGTTTCGTAAGATGACCAAATTCAAGAAACCATTCCAAGATCAACAACTAAAAGAAGCTACCAGAATCCAAAAGGGCACAAATAGGTTCACCACCTACTCAAGAACAAATACAAGGCAGGGGAGGTGATGATTGAGCAACGACACGGGCACACCAAAGTTTAAAGGCTTGTTCCTGAGGTTGCTGCCCAGCCCGGCGTCATTTGTTGGCACTGGGTGCACGTGGTTGAATGCAAGAACGAACTAAATGACATGTCTGACTGCACCTGAAGCAACACCGTGGTTCCCTTTTAGCAGACTCAGCTGATGTAGATAATCCGGAGTTCTCCTTGATAACGCCCGTGGGCTGAATCTTAACTTCATGGCATGGATTGTCCGCGAGCAGTAACACAGATATCACTACAACTGTGGCACAAAGTTCTTCCCAGGTGGAGGGATGACCACGAAAACTAAGTGCGACTTATCTGCCACTTGCATTCCCCTCAGAACAATAGAAACTAACTCCCGTTCTGGCAAGTTGACTAACAAGGCCAAGCCGGCCGTCTTGACTCTCTCCACACATTGATGTAACTCCTCTTTATCTTTCTGCATCTGCCAAATATAGTGACAATCAAGCTGTTTGTGAACTCCCATGGTCAATCTTTCATTAATTACAAGCTCCCTAAACCACTTCAAGGAAAACCCCTCTGCCATGGCTCTGGATATGAGGGTCCTCAATTCGCCTCTAGCTAACGGATACAACAGTGACAAAACTACTTGATGCTGTACGCCAAAGGCATCAGCGTGTTGCTCAAGGTGAACCAACAACCATAATAACCTTTCAATTTGCTGGAGTCGGTCTACAACAAATTCTGTGATGTCCTGAAAGAGATGCACCAGAGGATTATGCAATTTAGCAAACGGCATGTCTAACCTCTCAGTAGACATGAAGTGCATTATTCCTGGGTTGGCTTGCGCACCACCCTGAAGACAGCAAGTCCTGCTCCTCAGTCCTCTTCCCACCAGCTCTAAACATGTAATCTTAAACTGCAATTCATTAATCAAGGACCCCAATTCAGTTGTTGATTCATTACAATGATCCTCTAACTTTAATGTCCTTAAATCCACTATCCAGTTGGTTAAAGCCTGTGTAACTGACTGCCACTAGGTTGAGTGCCCTCCAAAAAGCTGATGGTGTCCTCAAGACCCCTAACAGCCTTAAACAAAAACTCAATGGCTGCTTCTATCTCACTCACAACATCTGGCATGACATCAACTGGCTGAAGAACAGTAGCATGCAAATGGGCGGCTAAGTCCACGACGCTACCCTTAGTAGGCTGGTGCCTTATTGCCAGCTCATAAATGGGGTGGTCCTTCCTCAACAGGCCAATCCCAGGACACTGCCTGACTGCCATTAGAATTGGTCACCTGAAACAACAAAGTAGCAAAGACAAATATCGTATAGCACTGACAGAGTTACAATTTCAACCAACGGTAACAGTAATGGCAATATTATAATTGTAACCACACTTTGCTACCACTGAGACCTGGTACTTAGGGAAAGGCAGGATTCGGTGTGGACAGGACCATAATTGGTTACCATTGGTTGCTCAGTTTCTTTTTAAATCACATACACTTTATTTGGAAACAATTGCAAATAAGGTTGACAATAAGGAACAATTATCAAATTTGACTGTTAAGACACAATGTCTAGTTAAAAAAAAATTCTTAAGCAAGTTGCACTCACGGCTGAATGCCTTATTGACCAGAAATTCAAATTATTTGTTGGCTGAAGGCCCCAATAGTAATAACTCAAAAAACAATTTGATGGCTGAAAGCCTGGATAACAAATTCTTAAGAAACAATTAAACTTCTCCAAGAGATACTAAAATATTTTAAAAAAAGACAGTCATCAAAATGTCTCTGTTAAGAGACAATATCTAATTAAAAATTGTTAAGACAAATTGTGTTCAGGGCTGAAGGCCTAATTGACAAGAAATTCAAATTATTTTTCATCTGAAGGCCCCAATAGTAATAACTCAAAAACCAGTTGGACAGCTGAAGGCCTGGATAGCAAATTTTTGAGAAACAATTAAACTTCTTCGAGAGATATTTAAAGAACAATCATCTACATTTCAGTGTTAAGATATTCTGTCTAATTAAAATTTCTTAAGACAAGTTACACTCATGGCTGAAGGCCTTATTAACAAGAAATTCAAACTCTTTGTCGGCTGAAGGGCCAATCAGTAATAATTCAAAATTAATTTTTTTTAACAATCATCACAAACTGACCACATCAAGAGAGAAGCGGGCCTCAGACAGTGCTACAAGGATTGACCTGGCAAAGTCTGGCAAAGTTGCTCAACTTTGTAAAAGATGAGAAAGGCATACAAGAGTTGTATTCACTTAACCGAATGGCAACTCAAACTAGTGACAGTTCAAACACAGACTGACACCTTGCAAAATCTACCTAACATCTGATAACCAATACAACAATGGAATAACCCAGGCAAGGCTGAACCAGCGGACACACTGTGTCTTCAGAATCTGTTGTTTAGAACATTCAGAAGCAGAAGGAACCACTATGACCAAAGTAGTTCAAAAGAAACAAAATATCCAAAACACAATCAAGAAGGCTGTTGAACTACGTGCCTTACCAGACAGCAGCGGCAAGGTGAGGGAAGGTACACTGCCATGAAAATACACTAACTGCCAGGGCAGGTAAATGGGGCATTAGTGTCCACTAGGCAGAAAAATACTGCTGGTTGAACTTCACCAATAATAACACAAGGAATTCAATGATTCACAATAAGAAGTGGAGGATGGCTAATTAATTTTGCCAACTCCAAACACCCCACTTGTTGGTCTTCGTCTGAGCAACCCTGCGAGTAGCAACATGTGAACAAATGGCGGGATCTCAAAATAGTGGAGATTTCACTACTGGTTAATGTTCACTCAACTCAAACATCCTGGCTCCAGTGAACAACGAGGCTGTGGCCCTCACAACTGCAGCCACTCCACCCGGCAGTGCCTGCATGCTGCCAGCAGTCCTGACATGTCCTCACGCTGCTGGACCTCACTGATGCTCCGTCTCAACCGAACTATCCGACACACTCCGACCCGGAGAAACACTTGATGTCCCTCCAAAGATAGTACCACCGTACTAGATGTCAATAACCACTGTTGCTGCCACTCGCTGCCACTGAAACAGTGGTTTACCAAGTTTATTAAGTGAGGAACTGAGGAAAAAAATGTTAGTATCTTATGTCTACAACTACATCTACATAGATATTCTGCAAATCACAGCCAGCTGGAGTGGCCAAGCAGTTCTAGGCGCTACAGTCTGGAGCCGCGCGACCGTTACGGTCGCAGGTCCGAATCCTGCCTCAGGCATGGATGTGTGTGATGTCCTTAGGTTAGTTAGGTTTAAGTAGTTCTAAGTTCTAGGGGACTAATGCCCTCAGCAGTTAAGTCCCATAGGGCTCAAAACCATTTGAACCATTTTGCAAATCACATGTAAGTGCCTGGCAGAGGGTTCATCGAACTACCTTCACAATTCTCTTTTATTCCAATCTTGTATAGTGTGCAAAAACAACGAACACCTATGTCTTTCTGTACAAGTTCTGATTTCCCTTATTTTATCATGATGATCATTTCTCCCTATGTAGGTCAATGTCAACAAAATACTTTCGCATTTGGAGGAGAAAGTTGGTGAATAGAATTTTGTGAGACGATTCCTCCGCAGCAAAATATGTTTTTGTTTCAGTGATGTCCCTCCCAAATCCTGTATCATTTCAGTGACACTCTCTTCCCTATTTCGCAATAACACAAAACATGCTGCCCTTCTTTGAACTTTTACAATGTACTCTGTCGTCCTATCTGGTAAAGATCCCGCACTGCACAGCAGTATTCTAAAAGAGGAAGGACAAGTGTAGTGTAGGCAGTTTCCATAGTAGATCTGTTACATTTTCTAAGTGGCCTGCCAATAAAACACAGTCTTTGGTTAACCTTCCCCATAACAATTTCTATGTGTTCCTTCCAATTTAAGTTGTTCATAATTGTAATTCCTTGACATTTAGTTGAATTTATGGCCTTTAGATTTGACTGATTTATCATGTAACCAAAGTTTAACGGATTCCTTTTAGCACTCAAGTGGATGATCACACACTTATCAATTGCCAATTTTTGCACTATACAGATATCTTTTCTAAATCATTTTGCAATTTGTTTTGATCTTCTGATGACTTTACTAGTTGATAAACAACAGCATCATCTGCAAACAACCTAAGACAGCTGCTCAGATTGTCTCCTAAATCATTTATATAGATAAGGAACAGCAAAGGGCCTATAACAGTACCTTGGGGAATGCCAGCAATTACTTCTGTTTTACTCAATGACTTTCCCTCTGGCAGGAAATCATGAATCCAGTCACATAACTGAGATGATATTCCATAAGTGAGCAATTTCACTACAAGCTGCTTGTGTGGTACAGTGTCAAAAGCCTTCTGGAAATCCAGAAAGATGGAATCAATTTGAAATCCCTTGTCAGTAGCACTCAATACTTCATGCGAGTAAAGAGCTAGTTGTGTTTCACAAGAACAATGTTGTCTAAATCCGTGTCGACTGTGTGTCAATAGACAGTTTTCTTTGAGGTAATTCATAATGTTTGAACACAATATATGTTCCAAAATCCTGCTGCATATCAATGTTAATGATATTGTCCTGTAATTTACTCCTACTACCTTTATTGAATATTGGTGTGACCTGTGCAACTTTCCAGTTTTTGGTTACGGACCTTTCGTCAAGCGATCAGTTGTATATGATTGTTAGGTATGGAGCCATTGCATCAGCATACTCTGAAAGGAACCTAAGTGGTGTATAGTCTCGACCAGAAGACTTGCTTTTATTATGTTATTTAAGTTGCTTCACTACTTTGAGGTTATCTACTTCTACGTTACTCATGTTGGCAACTGTTCTTGATTCAAATTCTGGAATATTTACTTCATCTTCTTCTGTGAAGGCATTTCAGAAGGCTGTGTTTAGTAACTTTGCTTTGGTAGCACTATCTTCAATAGTATCTCCATTGCTATCATGCCGAGAATGCATTGATTGTATCTTGTCGCTAGCAAACCTCTTGTACGACCAGAATATCTTTAGATTTTGCATCTCGCATTGAAGTCCACACTAAATTCGAGCTTTTGCAAAAGGTCGCCAATCTTGAAGATTTTACGTCTTTTTTAAATTTGGCATGCTTGTGTTGCTGTTTCTGCAACAGTGTTCTGACCCGTTTCGTGTACCATGGAGGGTCAGCTTCATTGTTTGTTAATTTATTTGGTATAAATCTCTCATTTGCTGCCAATACTATTTCTTTGATTTCAAGCCACATCTGGCCTACATTTATATTGTTGCTTTGGAGGGAGTGAAGATTGTCTCTCAGGAAGGCATCAAGTGAATTTTTATGTGCTTTTTTGAATAGGTGTAGTTTTCATTTATTTTTGGAGGATTTGGGGGTTACAATATTCAGTCTTGCTACAACTATCCAGTGTTCACTAATCCCTGTATTCATTTTGATGCTCATTATTAACTCAGGATTATTTGTTGCTGAGAGGTCAAGTGTGTTTTCACATCTGTTTACCATTTGCACACACTCATGAGCTAACTGCTCAAAACAAATTTCAGAGAATGCATTTAGCACAATTTTGGATGATGTTTTATACGTACATCTGGTATTAAACATGTATTTTCACCAACATATTGATAGTAAATTAAAGTCACCATTAACTATAATTGTATGAGTTGAGTACATGTTTGAAATCAAATTCAAGTTTTCTTTGAACATTTCAGCAACTGAATCATCTGAACTGCGAGGTCGGTAAAAGGATCCAATTATTATTTTATTCTGATTGCCAACAATGAAGTCTGCCATACTAACTCGCAAGAACTGTCTACTTGAGTTTTGTGGTAAGATAAACTACTTCTAACAGCAACAGACACACCATCGCCAACTGCATTTAGCCTATCCTTTCGGAGCACCACTAGGTTCTTCGCAAAAGTTTCGTGTGAGCTTATCTCCAACTTCAGCTGGCTTTCAGTGGCTATAATGATTTGAGCATCAGTGCTTTCTATTAGTGCTTGGAGCTATGGTACTTTCCCAACACAGCTACAACAATTTACAACTATTATACCTATGGTTCCTGTACCTACATTCTTCCTGTGTTCGGCCTTTTGTGAAAAAGCACATCCTCGGTGCAAAATAAATGTGTAATATCTTAACTTATGTTGTTCCAAAGCCCCTATCATTTCTTGTTTCACCCTTAAAATTACACTCTCTCATTGAAAAATTCTGTAGTTTGTGGAATAAAATGGTAGATAATAAAGTTTTGCATAATAAATATTTCACTCTGACTTTATCACTGGTGCAGCATGATCACAACTAAGTGTGCTACATCAATCAGTTTTCTTTAGATTGGTGACAGACAGGGAGACCTCCACTCAAGTTTAAAGAAAACTTCATTATTATAGCTAAATTTAATGTGCAGTAACATACTGCATAATATCCACCAAACGCAAAACATAGTGACCCTTATTTTTCATTGCAAACTCTTTTGAATTTGGCACAATGTCTTACTTCCGTGTAAATACCACAATAACTTTGACCATTAATGAAATGATGGGAAATTATCATGAAGCTGACATTATAAAGCTACAAGTGAAGCAAAAATTAATTTTTTTTACCAAATAGTTTCTGTAAAGTCGTTTGAGAAAGTTGCAGGGTGTGTGCCTCGATTCTGTCACTGCTGACCAGCCAAAAGGTGACAGATAGTGTCAGCTTTCCCTACCAAGCAAATGAATTAACTCACCCAGTCCTTTGGATGACGTTTGTCCCTGCACATCAGCCACCCTATCCTGCATAGACTCTAAAGAGAGACTGTCAAGATTCTCTTGTGTTTGCCTAAAAGGGTCAATAATTTCCATACCAATAGTTTCAAAAGCTTGACTAGCTTCTGGTGATCTTTGCAAGGGCACCCACTGACGACTAAAGTTCTACCATTTGTGTGCTAGATACACAGTATGACAACTCTTAACAAAAATATTTACAGCTGTCAAAGATTCATGTAGTAGTATGACAACCCTTAACAAAAATACTTACAGCAGTAAAAGATTCATATATATATATATATATATATATATATATATATATATATATATATATATATATATATATATATATATATATATATATATATATATATATATGAATCTTTTACAGCTGTGGGCCACTTTTCTCTACATGAAACACAAACAAGTGTCTTTATTAGTTCATGAAATGAACTGAATGAGAGTTTCATATTACACTCCTCCAATGATTTAATACTGGATTCTGTGTAAGATTCCAGTGCAGTTGCTTTCCTCTTGTCCTGTTTCTCAGAAGGAGCTTTTATGGTTCCTGGTATCATTTTAGAAATATATGAAGGGTCATTAGGAAACTGGCAAAGAATAGCATTTTCTTGAGCTGTGGCTTGATTAGTAGTATGGTTAACATAACTTCAGTTTCAGGCTGTGGCTGGTGTTTCTCACAATATATCACCTTTGTAGAAATACAGGTGACAAACCTATGATGTGAAGAAAATTGTACTGTAAGCATATTGCTGAAACTCGTGCTGTAAACCAATGTTAAACAGCTAGATACTTTCATCAATCTATTGCTATCAGTGTGCAATGCTTAAAATCAAAGCTACTTACCACAGAAATCTTGCTAGAAATGAACAGTATTCCTATTGATTGCCGATAACCATTTCCTATGTCTCTTCATTGGCTGGAAATTTATAAATATGAACTTTCTTCTTCTTGTCATAATTACTGACACAATCATGAACACAACACTTATTCACCACCATGTTAAAGGTTACTGCCAAATTTATACAGACAGTAGACACCTCAGCAGCCCATTAAAGAGGAAAAAAGCAAACAATTTCACAAATGAATTCACTTCACTAGCAATGCTGCTATTCATTGGCCATTTAAAGGCATTGCTACAGACAATCAGGTGGTGCTGCTACAGGCAGATGGGACTGTGTGTATGCCTAAAGTTGCAGAGAACTGTAAGGCCCTGTAATATTGGTGGTATTGGTCCAACAAAAATAGTTTTCTGTGACCTGTCATTCCATTATTCATTGTAGTCTGTGCCTTGCCAAGATAGAATCATAGACCTGCCTCAGCACTTCATTGCATAAACTTGCTGGTACGACTATACATTGTCCGTGCTTGGTTTGTTATACAGTATCGTGTCATTGTCACAGAATTGTGTTTTATGTTGTGAATCATGGACAGTCTGGATCAGGATCCTGTGACATTCACCATTCTTCAGCAGAAATAGCAACACACTCTTTTTGCCACACGTTTCAGCTCAGGCCATTGGTGTTACTATAAGTTTTCTTGAGGTGGTGTATAACTTCAAAGGCAAAATCAGTAAGATGTAACGCCGTTTGAATCAGATGGCTAATCAGTTCCTTCCACTCATAAGCCATTTCAGTACTGCATGAGCAGCTACTACTTTGAAGTGTCTCCCATATAAATAGTAATGGAAATATGTGATACTGCAAATCAAACTCAGCATGTCTTTTTCTGGGGTGGAATTTTTTGTCTCAGCCTTGTGCAGTTGCCCAGAGGTATAGGCTGTCAGGCATTCTGTTCTGTCTACCTCTTTCCTTAATATTTACCTTAAGGTGTGGTTGATATCATTGTATGAGAGTATACACTGCCTCTGGTAATCCAGAATAAGCATGGATAGGGCTAGTGGTAAATAAATCTTTCAGCTGCACCCCATTTTTCAGAAGATATGTCAGAGATTTCACTATTTCCACATATTTTGGCACAAAGTTTCAGCAAAAACCTAAAAAGGACTGTAGCACCATATCTACATGTACATCTACATTTATACTCCGCAAGCCACCCAATGGTGTGTGGCGGGGGCACTTTACATGCCACTTTCATTACCTCCCTTTCCTGTTCCAGTCACGTGTGGTTCACGGGAAGAATGACTGCCAGAAAGCCTCCGTCCGCGCCCGAATCTCTCTAATTTTACATTCGTGATCTCCTCAGGAGGTATAAGTAGGAGGAAGCAATATATTCGATACCTAATCCAGAAATGCACCCTCTCAAAACCTGGACAGCAAGCTACACCGCAATGCAGAGCGCCTTTCTTGATAAAAAGCAAGAGTGGAGTAGGGATGTCTAATTGAGGAAAATTTACCAAATCAGTCAGAAATACCCCAGTGTGGTGCCTTGGGACTTAGAATAACAGCCACTCAGTGACATATGAAGAAGTGTGTGCATCAATCTTTAACTTACCAAAACATCTGTTATTACTAAAGAGTAACAATATTTCATTGAGGTAGTCAACATGAAGTACTGGGTAGGGGGGGGGGGGGGGAGTAGTTACTGGTGATAAATTTGAGATGGACTTCAGACATTCAATACATGGTGTATTTATTGTTAGTGCCTTTCCATGATTTTATTTATTTATTTCGAATCCCATAGATCCATATTGTGGTGAAATACAAGGATGTGGAATGAGTCATGTTTACATTATTATTATTATTATTATTATTATTATATCAATACAGTAAACAGTGTACAATAAAATAATGTAAGTTACTGAGAATATTTTAAGGCACAAAAAGGAAAGTATATTTTATACATTGTAAAATGAAAGTCTCAAAACATAAATACAAATGACAACACAAGTTTACAAAAACAATCACTGGTTAATCCTTACATACTGATCAAAAGTATGAAATGACTTGTCCATAAAATATTTTAGTAATTTAGCTTTAAATGCTGGTGGGTCATTAATGTGGACTTCAGTATCTGATGGAAGAGAATTGAAAACTTCTGTGTCAGAATAGTGAATACCTTTTTGTACAAGATTTAGATGTTTAAGAGCCCTATGTAAATCATTTTTAGACCTTGTATTGTAGTCATGGTATGCACTATTAGATGTAAAGAGAGAATGGTTATTACAGGCAAAAATCATCAGAGAAAATAAGTATTGAGAAGTAGTCATTAATATTTGGAGCTTATGGAAGAATATCTTGGATGAATGCCACTCATGATTCTAACTGCTGTCTTATGAGCAATAAAGATTTTTTTGGCCAAAGGTTGACTATATCAAAAAATTATACCATATGACATGATAGAATGAAAATAGATGGAATAAGCTGCTTTGATAGCGTTCTTATAACCAACTGGGATAATTACATGTAGGTCATAAGTTGCTGCACTGAGTCTTCTTTGTAGGTGTAAATATACCTGGACCAATTTAACTTGTGATCAATTCGAATGCTCAGAAACATTGCAGATTCACAAAGTAATATATTGTGGTTATCACAGTGCAAGTGGATTGCTTCATTTTCTTGTCTAGATGCATGAGATTGCATATATTGAGTTTTATCAATATTTAGAGTTAATCTATATAATGGAAGGAAACATTCCACGTGGGAAAAATTATATATAAAAACAAAGATGAGGTGACTTACCGAACAAAAGCGCTGGCAGGTCGATAGACACACAAACAAACACAAACATACACACAAAATTCAAGCTTTCGCAACAAACTGTTGCCTCATCAGGAAAGAGGGAAGGAGAGGGGAAGACGAAAGGAAGTGGGTTTTAAGGGAGAGGGTAAGGAGTCATTCCAATCCCGGGAGCGGAAAGACTTACCTTAGGGGGAAAAAAGGACAGGTATACACTCGCACACACGCACATATCCATCCACACATACAGACACAAGCAGACATATATGTCTGCTTGTGTCTGTATGTGTGGATGGATATGTGCGTGTGTGCGAGTGTATACCTGTCTCAGTGTTTGTTCAATGTGAGAGATTGTTGATGAAGATAAGAAACACCCAAAAGGAGCATTGTGGTACTTCACATTTCAGTGTGCCCCAGACAGGTGAAACAGGACAGCCATCACATCAGTTAGTATCACCTTTTGCTACCTACTGTATAGGTGTAATTCAATCCACCTCCTGGTGCTACCATTCAAATGATAGAAATCAGCCTTCCCTAAGAGTATGTTGTGGTCTACACAGTCAAAGGCCTGTGACAAGTCACAGTAAATTCCAGTAGTTGACATTTTGTTATTTATTGACTTAAGAATTTCATTTGTTACATAGAAAATAGCCTGCTGTGTTGATTTGTTTTTTTGGAAGCCAAATTGGTTTTTGTTGAGGACATTGTCTACAATTCTGTTATACATTAGTTTCTCTAATATTTTCGAGAAGCATCTTATCAGAGATATTGGATGGTAGTTGGATGCATTAGTTTTGTCACTCTTCTTAAAAACCGTGTTACTATAGCAAACTTTACTCTGTATAAAAACAAAGATGAGGTGACTTACCGAACGAAAGCGCTGGCAGGTCGATAGACACACAAACAAACACAAACATACACACGAAATTCAAGCTTTCGCAACAAACTGTTGCCTCATCAGGAAAGAGGAAAGGAGAGGGGAAGACGAAAGGAAGTGGGTTTTAAGGGAGAGGGTAAGGAGTCATTCCAATCCCGGGAGCGGAAAGACTTACCTTAGGGGGAAAAAAGGACAGGTATACACTCGCACTCACGCACATATCCATCCACACATACAGACACAAGCAGACATATTTAAAAGACAATGTCTGCTTGTGTCTGTATGTGTGGATGGATATGTGCGTGAGTGCGAGTGTATACCTGTCCTTTTTTCCCCCTAAGGTAAGTCTTTCCGCTCCCGGGATTGGAATGACTCCTTACCCTCTCCCTTAAAACCCACTTCCTTTTGTCTTCCCCTCTCCTTCCCTCTTTCCTGATGAGGCAACAGTTTGTTGCGAAAGCTTGAATTTTGTGTGTATGTTTGTGTTTGTTTGTGTGTCTATCGACCTGCCAGCGCTTTCGTTCGGTAAGTCACCTCATCTTTGTTTTTATATATAATTTTTCCCGCGTGGAATGTTTCCCTCTATTATATTAAACTTTACTCTCTGTGAGACAACACCCAGCTGCAAAGATTCATCGAAAAAGTGACACAGGACTTGACATACATAACTGCTATAGTGCTTTATAATTTTGGATGAAATGTTGACAATTTCTGTGATATTAAGGCCATTATTATATTTTTGACTTAACTAATAGTGACTGGAGCTACACAAATTGGGTCATGTAAGTTGTGGTCACTTCGTTCTAATCAATTAATGGTCATATTTAATGAGCCCTTACAGCCCACATATTACACTGCAAACAAGAAGTGGTTGTTAAATATGTTAGAAATTGATACAGGATTATGTATCACCTTGTCGTTATAGTTTACCTATATGGTATTTTCATTCTAATTGTTCTTCTTCACTCTGTCTTTGTGATTTGTTCCTAGAGTTATCAATTTCAGATTTAATATGTTAGCTTCTGGATTTATTTATCACTCTTTTTAAAACTTCACAGTGCAATTTATTATAGGATCTTTGAAGGTGGTTGTTTGATGCTCTTAATGAGGCATTTATTTCTCTCTTAGTGTTGCAAGAAATTTTAGTTCATTCAGTAATCCATGGTTTCCTGGAAGAAATCTTAATGTTCTTCCCCACAGTTCTTTTTGGAAAAGTCATTTCAGATATAGACCTGATTTCATTTAAGAAAAAAAAATATATTTGTCATTTACATTAGTTATCCTATACACTGAATCCTAATCAACCTGTGACAAATGACTGAAAAAGTTTCAGTGTTTATACATCTAAAGGACTGATAGGTGTGGGAAACTCTGTTAAACACGTTGATATTGTTGACCTTAAGCTGTTGGCCATCATGATAAGGCAGACCATTTATGACTTACTGTTTGTTCTATTCTTGTCAATAAAAATATTATTTATAAGACTTCTGCAGTTATCTATAACTCTCATGGAGAAGTTAACCATAGCAGCCAGGTTGTAAAAATTCATTAAATGCTAAATGTCAGAGTTGCAAGTGTCATTTGCTGAAAATATTGAGACTCTTTGGATGAAGCATCATGTAGCACTGATGTTTCTGCAGTTGGTGTCTTCAATGGAGTTATATCACTGTTGTCACAGGTTTTGAAGAGTGATGGACACAACTTAGTAACAGTAAATGCAATTAAGGATAAAATAAGTAAAAGACAGGGAACTTCAACTGCCATCCCTCCCCCTCTTCCAAACCAATAGGTTTTTTTATTTATTTAAAAGACTTACATTCTTTCCAAAAAGTGCTCACATCTTGCCTCACAACACAAACAGGTGCATTAGTTCAGGATCAGTTTGAAGAAAGTCAGAACATGTAATGGATATTGGCTAATATCAGCTGTATTGATATCAGATGTATTGAAATCTTGTAACTATTTTACTGATGTTTGGCGTTTGTCTACTTGTAACTGAAAATGCCAAATGATTCTGGGCTCTAAAAGCTTCCAAAGGTATTTTACGATCAGTTTGCAATGTTTGTTCTCATTCTATTAGCCAATGTGAAAAGCTACTAAGAGGACTACATTTTTGGCATGGGATACATTCAATAAATGATTGCAGATACTTAACTTTACCATCATTGTCTCGAGGTTCGTTTCTTGTGTTAACTAGGTGTTAATAATGGTCCAGCTTTTTTATCAGTTGCTTGAATGAAACACAGGATTTGTTTTTGGCTGTATTCAAACCAACAAAAATCTCTTCATGTACTTTTTACACGGATGATACATTCCATTCTCATCATAATTAAACTTTCTTCTGTAGACTCCAGCAACTGTCCACCCCTGAAAATCAACAAGTCCCATGTGACAAGGACGCTAGCCTCATATTGTCCAATACATCACTATCGAACAAAGATCTTCCGTGCTTCCAAAATGAAAGATACACACCTACCAAAGATAGGCTATCAATAAGGACATTAGCATGAAAATATAAACTGTAACATTAATTTTGTATATTAAGAAAATAGTGTCATGTATTATTGTAAAATATAATTTATATTGACATTAATAATTATTTTTGTCTGCTTTCGTTTTAAGTTGAAATTAAAAACATCTAGTTTTTTTCAGAATGCACATGTTTTCATATAAACAGCTTACTGAAAGTACTCGTAATTATCCAGTAGGATAAAAGAAGCCCAAAAAGAGCTGTTAATTATGCAAGTATCAACAAAAACTTGTACTGAGAGATTCATTAGCAGTAATACTGCCAGTCTGAAGAAGAAAACAATTCCCTCGGATTGCTACAATCTGAATGTTGAAAACATGCATGTTTTTGCTCTATAGTCACTTAGTTTCGCTTACTGGGACTGGTTTTGGTACACAGTACTGTCATCAGGCCATACTACGATCAAAAAATTCCATTACATAATTACAACAATAATGTGTGAGAAATTTACAAAATATTATTCTCATGATGGCAAACATATGGTGTATAGTGTAACCTTAATATGCTGTGTCATTTCTAAGTTAATTTGTATGGAAATTAGCCAATCAGGCTGCTGCCCTCACAAATTCAAATGGCCCGCCAGAAACTGTGTCACAAAATGCGTTCTTCATTTGGTTTTCTAAAATTAAACAAGAGAGTGATACAAAAATTGGACATGGGACTCTAGTGAGGCTCGGACCTGAGCCAAAGGCTGAGCAGCGTCCTATGTTATGGTCTATGCTATGAGAACAACTGACACTAATTATACATGGGAGGCTGCTTGAATTTGCATATACTATGGCCTGATAGGCTAACTTCAGTGCCAATTAACTCAGAAATGATGCAGTGTATCGAATTTTTTTTCTTAACAATTATTTCTCAGCACAATCTACCCTTGACCCGTTGCAAGCTTTTCAGACTTTTGCTGACCTTGCTGTGCATAGCTTACACCACTATAAAGTATCGATAAGACCATGATTTTTAAATCAAGCAAGTGTTGTCATAATAATAGCATTTTATATTAAAAATACAAAATTATTTTTATTGAAAAGAAACGAAGTATCAAGAGGGTATAGTGCCGCAGTATGGCTATGTATTACTCTGCAACCGTGAATTGATCAATGGCTGCATCTCCAGTTTCATGTTTGTCCAAGCAGTGTCCACATGTATGCTGGTGCTCTCAGGGGTGCTGCATCAAGCCTTCTCCACACTGTGTCATAGCTCACCGACCAGCCATGGCAGTGGTAACCCTCCTCGTAGGTAATATGCAGCTGTGAAAGGATGCATTAATCAGCTTTGATATTAGGTGATCAGGAAGGATCACAAAAAGTACATGCCACACTCTGAAAATTATCCTTTTGTGGCACTGTAGTCCAATTATTATGCTCTCAACCTGGCAGTGATGTATAAGTGATGAGACGATTTTGAGTCCATAGTTACCTTGTGCACCTATGACTTGTTGGATAGGTAAAAAATCTACTCATCAAGCTGTGGCAGGAGAACACACATACAAAGATATCTATATTTGCAAGCTTTGAGAGCCCATGGCTCCTTCTTTTGGCAGAAGGCTTGGAGATGAAGGAAGAGAGATGGAGGACAATTGAGGTTTAGGAAACAGGGAGAGTTCTGAAAAGTCACACAGAACACTGCGTCAAAGCAAACTTACAAGGCAGCATTATTGCTGGGGACTGCACTGGATAAGATTTGAAAACCTGAGGGCTTAAAGATGAAAGATACGGTAATACACAATACAAAGATTACTGCCAAATCATTGTGTATGAGTTAATAAGAAAGGAAATCTAAGTTCATTGTATAGGTAGAGGTGGTAGAGAGGAGAGAGGAGACTGGTCAGATGATGAAAGATATAGAAATCTAAAAGGGAGTGAAGAAAGGAATAATTACTGTAAAAAAATGCTGAGACCAAAGAAATTAATGTAAATTAAGGCCAGGTGGCTGGCAAAAAACAAGGACATGTAATGCCAGTTCCCATCTGTGGAGTTCTGAGAAACTGGTGCCTGACAGAAGAATGCAGGTGGCACATGTCGCGAAACAGGCACCGGGGCTACAACTGTCATGCTGTCAGGTTTTCAAATCTCATCCTGTGCAGTCCCCAACAATCAGTCTTTCCTTCTCACCCCATCTGGTAAGTGTCCCATGACCTGTGGTTCTGGGGTACTTTTTCTGAACTCTTCCCATTTCCTAAACTTCATGAGTTCTTTCCCTTCAGCTCTCTTCTTTCTCTTCAACCCTTCTGTTAGAAGAAGGAGCCACTGACTCCAAAAGCTTGCAAATTTAAATACCTTTATATATAAGTTGTGCTACAGCTTGGTGAGTAGATTTTTTATCTATCCAGTTACATTATATTTTAAAAACTTATTATTTTTTATTGGTGTACAGCTTCAAATAGTAAGTCAAATGTTTTAAAGTACCATAGTGCTAGAGCCCCTATCATCTTTACGTCAGTAATTTAAATAAAGTAAACAGTGGGATATATTAGACTAGGTATAATGAAACTGTAGATGCAGACAAAGATCATCAACTGATGGTTGCAAAGTAACAATATGTAGCCACATTGTGCCACTATTCCCTCTGGATTCTTGATTTATTTTCAATAAAAATAGTTTTGTATTTTTGGTTTAAAAAGGTGTTACTATGATGAACTTGCTTAAATACAAAATGTTTCACCACACAGAAGGAAGTGTGGAGTGGCAGAAAGGTACATTAGATGTTATTAGCTACTAGACAGAGCCCTTCTTCAGATACAGAAACACACACATTCATACGTGCACAACTCTCACATACATGGCCTCTGTCATCACCAGGCATTAATGCCCATCTGCACACATTGCACACATTGATGTTTTATAGTACCATAAACTGTATATAATGGCAAATGTAAACTTGGCTAAACACATGTACTATTTTGCTTTTAATGTCTTATTGTAGTGGGGACTATTTTGTCAGGCATTTCTTAATTTCAAATTTTATGCTATTTTTAGACATCTTTTTACACAGTCACTTTTTTTAAGGGTAAAAAAAGTAATAAAACACTATACATAGGGGGCACTCTTATCATTGCTGGTCACAATTAACATCTATTTAAAGCTGAAGAGTGACCTTTTATTTTAATATTTGAAACATTACTTGGGAAATGAGCATGATGACTGCATGCCATGGGTAAGGGGCAGCCTGTGAATTTTAACGTCACGCCATATACAGTTTCTTTGCTGTCATACAGGATAATTTGTTGTCAATTTATTACACATTGTTATTGCAACTATATATATAATAGACTTTTTTTTATTATAGGGTGACCCGAAGATGGTACTGTGTGCCAAAATCAGTAGCCATTAGGCAAAAATAAATCAACTGCAACTGTAGACAGAAACATATAATTTTCCAGTATTGTGTTGGTCATTGTTCCACCATCAGTATCTTGGGAATATGTATCTGAATGTTACCTAACTAATAGAAAAATAATAATGTTACAAAAATGGTAGATTGCTACTCACCATGTAGAGATTTTGAGTCGCAGACAGGCACAACAAAAAGACTGCTATAAATGTGAGCTTTTGGCCAAAATACCTTCTTTAAATGTAAGAAAGACACATCCATCCATCCAAGCATAGCTCACACGCACTTGAGCACCCTCCCTTTTTAGAGTGGAAGGCACAAGGATATTTATTATGTTGTAACTTATTAATGAACTTCAGTCCTTTGCATCTCATTTTCTTCAGGGACACTCTACTTGAACATTGAACAAGTTCATTCCAGTAGTGGTAATATGGAAGTAAACGAACCCACCTAGTGAAATTATAATTCTAAATATTAAAATTTGATTGTGTAGTCTTGAAAACAGGAGAAGAGATCGCACATAGTATTAACAATATGAAACGGGATTGATTGCTACTCACCACGTAGAAGGAAGTGTGGAGTGGCAGAAAGGTACATTAGATGTTATTAGCTACTAGACAGAGCCCTTCTTCAGATATAGAAACACACACATTCATACGTGCACAACTCTCACATACATGGACTCTGTCATCACCAGGCATTAATGCCCATCTGGACACATAATATGGCTAGATTAAACCACCAAAAAAAGCTCCCAATTTTCCAATCATGTAAATTCTGGGCATTAAGCATCACAATGGTAACTACCACCCCCAGAACCTAATTAACTGAAGTAATATTGAACAGAAAGGATATGAAAATACGAGAAAAATTAGTTGTTCTAAAATTTGAGACTCTGAGGTCAGCCAGATAAATGAATACAAGAAATTCATAGTGAAATGGTTCGCTTCACTTTATTTTAGTTGTAACAGAGTCTGCAAGCATCACAAATTCTCTGAATGAAAAAAAATTGTGCCACACTCATTGCCACTGGATTGACTAAAATGTCTTTCTGAAATAAGTTTCCTGGTCTGATGTAGGAGAGGGTCTGACATCCCTAATTTGGTCGGGCTAAATAAACAATAAATTAATGAAGGAATATTTTAAGCCTGTCAATGACAGCTATATTTTCAGAATGTTATCACTGTTATTCAACATACTTTTATTTCACATTAATACTATAGCAACTATATTGTGGTACCATGCTTCACTTCTAAGAAAAATACAGATTATAATTGTACAAATTTGTTTACTTGATTAATCAGTTATTTTTATCATTGTGTCTTGTATACATAATTGTGCAGAAAATGATAACTCATTAAAATGTTCTTCGATTGGGAAAATTTGACTAGTCTTCCTGTGTTTCTTTGTAAGCATTAGATAATATTTATAGTTTGTATCTTACTTCAGTTAAGAATTGTGTTTCAGGTTGTGAATCAAGTTTTAGATGGGGAAGGTGTTGGATGGTTAAAATTAAATCGCCTGAAAAAGCTTATGGAGGATGAGAGCTACAGAAACTTTGTAGTGAGCAAGTTGAATCGTACTCTGGAGAGAAAAATCAGTCCTGATGATCACATTGATGATGTTGTAAGCATATTTTTACTTCTTACTGTCATAAACAATTATACTTTTTTTACTTATACAGTGAAACTACGCTGCCTGTGTGTGTGTGTGTGTGTGTGTGTGTGTGTGTGTGTGTGTGTGTGTGTGTGTGTGTTTGATCATATGTGTGCGTGCATGCACGCGCATGTGTGTGTGTGTGTGTGTGTGTGTGTGTGTGAGTGTGTTCATATAAAAGTTTGGAGAAACAACAGTACATGTTAACTCAATTAATTTTTACTTTCCTGTGAGTGTTTGTACTATGTACAAAATACTGAATAGTTTTTGATGGAATCACAGGTAATATATAGGTTTTTGTTTCATAGTGATCTATCATTTCAACACACTACTTACCTGGAAGTTCCTCTAAGAAACACAGATCACTCCATACACATTTTCAAGCTGTTGTTAAATAGTGAATCTTGATTACTGACTCTTTAAAATCCAAGAATTACCAGAAAAATAAAGATACAAAGCTTACTAAAATTTCTGAATGAAATATTTTTGCGTCAATTTGGTGTAGTTCGTGAAATATCACTACTTACTATCCCACCCATGTCCATCCACATATTCACCATATAGAGGAGGCATTGAGTCACAGGCAGGCATAACAAAAAGACTGCTATACATATGAGCTTTTGGACAAAAGGCCTTCTTCTAAAGTAAGAAACACACACACGTGACCACTGACACTTGTGAGGCTGGACTGCCTCAGTAGCCAGCATAACTCTCACACACATGACCACTGGCACATGTCCACTCTGTGTTGAATATCACTTCTTTCTTCTCAAAATTCATGGTACAGTTTTGGCACATGTTGTCCATATGTAACTTACTTTCCACAGATGGCAAAAATAGGTTCTGAATTTTATGAGCTGTTTTTTGTTTCATGTGCCAAAACTGAATCACAGCATCAACTTCACCCTATGAGATTTGTAATCAGCTCAGTTATTCTGAAATAATTTTTCATGCTTAATGGTGCTTCCCTTCAGATTTACTTTGTACTCCAGCAGATGATGGAATAGATTTAGGAAACACTTTTACTTCTTGAAATGACAGACATCTTGTTCATTCATTCATTGTGAAGGAGAACTTTCAGGGAAGTGGAATAGATGAATGTATAAATTAACAAAGTGAAGCACCTGTTGGGATCTGCATTAGTTAGGAACAGTTTAACTGTGTAAATTTAGCAATAAAGTGCTTCATTGATATAAAAATGAAAAACTCACGTAGCTGTCTCAGTTCGTATTAAGAAGCTGCATTGTATCTCCTTCCAGACTAATACGCGCATGACCACACTGATATTCATTACAGACTGATAGTTACATACATGGCTTAAGAATAAAAGTGTCTTTACAATGAAAACTCATACTCAATATGGAGGTAACAGGAATCTTCAATTGAGATGGATGCAGATGGTGACTGCCACACCAGAAAGCAGAATTTCGCCCTGAACGTAGACAAGGAGGCAAAGTCTACATGGACATTATTTACCTGTCAAGTATTGTGATATAACTGAAAATTATTTTTATTATTAACTTAAAAAACCAATAAAAAGTAAAGGTACTGGGAAATGGCTGTATGAATTCCATCTAAAGTATGTGATGTTATTTACTTTATGTGGTATGTATGCACTATGGCATATGGCAAAGCAATACCAAAATAAGTTAATTCTATACAGATAGTGATACAGAAGCAAGTACTTCATATGAAATGAAATGATCATTTGGTGTTATTGGCCAGGATACCCCATCTGGGGTTGTTCGCCGACATGGTGCAAGTCTTTCTATTTGATGGGACTTCAGCACTAGTGGTTTATAATTACTATTGAAAAATGTAGTGCTTGAGCAAGTACTTAAACCAGACTGAACTCATTGCTTAAAAGCCAAAAACCAGTTCATAGCAAATTACAAAATACACACATCGAAAAAAGTTTTGCATCACTTCGGTTCCCAGAACTCCTGAAGGTAGATGTTGACTGTAGATATTGTATCACAGACACGGTCCCTTTGACTATTCAAACATGTCACTAAACCCACCCAAAGATGTAAACGACCATGCATGAGCAGTGCCTATTGGACAGAGGGCTCTTGTTGTCTGTAGTTCAACCATGCCTAGATGGTCAATGCCATGGTTTGGTCATGTCCGTATTGTTACTTTGTGCCAGGAAGGGCTCTGAACAAGGGAAGTGTCCATGCATCTCAGAGTGAACCAAAGCGACATTGTTTGGACATGGAGGAGATACAGAGAGTCAGGAACTGTCAATGAGATGCTGTGCTCAGGCCAACCAAGGGCTACTACTGCAGTGGAGACTGCTACCTATGGATTCTGGCTCAGAGGAACTCTGACAGCAATGCCACCATTTTGAATAACACTTTTCGTGCAGCCACGGGACATCGTGTTACAAATCAAATTGTGCACAATAGGCTATGAGATGTGCAAGTTCACTCCCGATGTCCATGGTGAGGTCCATCTTTGTAACCATGACACGATGCAGCATGGTCCAGATTGGTCCAACAACATGAATTGGCATCACATTCTCTTAACCGATGAGTATCCCATATGCCTTCAACCAGACAATTGTCGGAGACATGTTTGGAGGCAACTTGGCCAGGATGAACACTTTGGACACACTGACCAGTGAGTGCAGCAAGGTGGAGGTTCCCTGATGTTTTGGGGTGGCATTATGTGGGGCTGACGTACGCTGCTGGTGGATATGGAAGGCATTGTAATGGCTGTACAATACATGAATGCCATCCTCTGACCAGTAGTGTGACCATATCAGCAGCATATTGCTGAGACATTCATCTTCATGGATGACAATTCGTGCCCCCATGATGCACATCTTGTGAATGACTTCCTTCAGGGTAATGACATCGCTCAACTAGAGTGACCAGCATGTTCTCCAGACATGAACCCTATTCAACATGCCTGGGATAGATTGAAAAGGCCTGTTTATGGACAACGTGACCCACCAACCATTCGGAGGGATCTATGCTGAATTGCTGTTGAGGAGTGGGACAATCTGGATGAACAGTGCCTTGGTGAACTCATGGATAGTATGCCACAACAAATACAGGCATGCATCAATGCGAGAGGACATGCTACTGGGTATTAGAGGCACCAGTGTGTACAGCAATCTGGACCGCCACCTCTGCAGGTCTCACTCTATGGGAGTACAACATACAATGTGTGGTTTTCATGAGCAATAAAAAGGACAGAAATGATGTTTATATTGATCTCTATTCCAGTTTTCTGTACAGGATCTGGAACTCTTGGAACCGAGGTGATGAAAAACGTTTTTTGATGTGTATATGTTGTGGAACATCAGTACTGTGCATTTCAGTTTTTAATATGTCTTTATACATCCAAGTACTGATGGAATATTCTGTAAATTCATATGTGGCAACAAACAAAAACCAACAAACACACCTAAACATGCACAGATGCATTATCACAGTGCTGCAGTTCTACTGAGGTAAGGTGTTCTGTTGCATGGAGTAGGTGAGAATGTCAAGTGGGAGTGGACAGGCAAGGCCACAGAATGCCACAGAAAAACTACCTCATTTCAGCTATGACCAAATAAAAAATAACAAATAGTTCATAGCTTGATAAATATCCAACTGAACACTCAATATTTATAGCACACATATTGATAGTAAAGAGTGTGTAACTTAGTATGAAGAAAGCAGTGCAATTGGGATGGAAATGGAGAGACAGCCATATCAAAGTGCCACTTAGAAAGTGGTCTATAAGATGACATTGCTTTTCAGAGCTATAACATAACAGTGAAATCAACAGCCCTCCAGTATGATTTTTATAATGATTTTTGGTCAGTGAATCAGAGTATTTAGTATTCTGTATAACGTCTAACTTTTTAGTGTTAAATGTTATAGAAATTATTATGTTTTTATTGGTAAAAGAAATATCTTAGACCAATTGCTTTTGAATGTAACTCTCGTACAGTGCGTCAGTCGAGCTGTCTGGAAAGGCATGTTGAAAACACTACAAGCTGTGATATATGGCTTGGAGCAAACATATTCAAACTATGGTTTGGGTGGCATGGCTTCAGCATTTCAAGTGCTGGAGATTGCACATACACACTACTGGACAAAAGATTTATCGGAAGCTCCAGGGATGGATCTTGCTGCTAGCAGTACCGCTGCGATGTCACAGGCAAGTGGAATTTTCCATTCTTTAAATAAATATTTTAAATTGTACATTATGGTGAGTTGTGGAGAGAGAGTTGCAGAGAGAGAATAATGTCCTTGTAACAACTAAATTACTGATCTCTTTGGCTGAAGTAGCATCCTTAACAATGACTGACTTAAGACTAAGAACACATATAATGAACAAAGTAAATGAGTGTATATCCCTGTAAACTCTATGCTCCCACTGTTTTATTGATTTTGTTAATCTGTTTACAAGTTTTAACATGCAGATAAATAAATCTCTCTTTGGTTAATGCTTTGGCAAACATATCAGTGAGTTATTCTTTGGCAAGTACCTATTCTGCTTTTATCTCTTTGTTTCAAACTTCTTGTGCAGAAAATCGTACTGAAAATCAATATGTTTGGTGCACTTTCAATATTCAGAATTTCTTGATAGTCAAGTAGTGCTCTGGCTGTCAACTTTTAATGTTTTTCAGACTCGATCCCTAGACCATTGGGTAATTTTTCTCAGCCAGATTTCTTGTTTTGCAGTAATAGAAGTGGCTGAGCATTCGGATTTGGCTCTACACAAAGCAACAATTTTTTGCCTCTGGGCAACCGAGCTTACTAGTTTGCCTGCCAAAAGAAATACAAATCTTGTTGCTGATTTTTGTAAAATAAGACCATTTACATAAACATCATCAGAAAAACCTGCTAATTGTACTTCACTACTGCTGCTGATGACTCTGTCCCATAATCTTCTGTTTCGATCAAATACCAGAAAATCCTCTTTACTGCTTGCCAGCCTGCATTGTTATGATTGCTCAAAAACCTGCTTACACTGTTCACTGCAAACAAAATATCTAGTCATGAGATAACAGACAGAAACTTAAGGTAAGGTATATTCTCAATCTTAGGTTGTTTTTCAGCAGGTAATAAATCCACTCCAAAATTTTCAATTCTTCATCTCATGTATGTGTGTTAATGTGTCAACATTTTCTGTACTACATAATCTTTCTTGGTTTCCTCTCCCACAAAATAATGAAAATCTCTGATTTAATACAAAGAAGTTTCTTCTAGGGATGTGACAACTTCATGAATCAATTTGCTTGGTTTTGATATGATAAACTCATCATCTACAAATAATGCTAACATTTTAGCTGCAAACAAAGTAAACACAAGGAGCTACAGATCCAAATGACGAATGCTAACATATCAGCTTCACCACTGATTGTTCAATGTGCTAAACATGGGTCAGCATTACAGGGTGTTTCAAAATGGACTTTACAATTTTCAAAATTCATATAAATTAATTCACAGTACCTACAGAGGTGAGTGTGTTGTGTCAATTTGTAGAGAAATACATCAAGTTTTATCTCGCATAGTTTGCTAGTGCCAAATTGGACCATAATGAACACTAGCAGCAGTTGCATTAGAGATGGCTACCTTCACTGGACCTGAGCATGCTAGCTGTGGTTTTGGTTTGAAGAATCAAAGTCGCTGACAACAGTTCAGCATTATTTCCATACCAACTATGCTAAAGATCCTCCTAGTAGGCCTACAACTAATGAGCGGCATATATGTTTTGTAGAAACAGGGTGCTCCGTAAGACATGGGAAAGGCACATCTGATGATGTTGTTGAGCAAGTGAGACAACATTTTGTCTACAGCCCTACAAAATCTAGCCGGTCTTCATCTCGCAAACTTGATGTTGTATAAACAATAAAAGACACTGATAAAATTGCTCACATGAACTTCTGTGCGGATATGTTAAATCGATACATGAGGATGACTACTTCTTGGAAAAAATCATGCTTTCTGAGGAGTTGACTTCTCACTTAAGTGGCAATGTTAACACACGGAACTGTAGGATTTGGAGCAGAGAAAATCCACATCAAACAATGCAACATGTTCATGATAGCCCTAAAATGAACATTTTTTGTACATTGAGCAAGAACAAAATGTATAGCCCCTTGTTTTTCCATGAGAGAACCATCAATGGGATAGTGTACCTGGATATGTCACAACAATTTTTGATACCCCAGATTGATGAGGATAACCAAGAATGAAATGTTTACTTCATGCAAGATGGTGCACAACCCCACTACCTGGCTGATGACTGGGATTTTCTCAGTGATCGCTTTCCAGGTCAACGGATTGGCCATGATTTGCCAATTGGATGTTGTGTTTGTACTTCCTGTGTCGGCTTCTCTACCTCAACTTGGAGCAAGAATTTGTACCACCACTACCACTGACCAAGCTACACCTGCAATGTTATAGCAAGTTTGGGAAGAGATTGCCTTCTGATGGGATGTGAGCAGAACAACCAATGGAAACCACATACAATGTCTTTAGTTTAAGGTAAAAAAACTTGATGTGTTTCCCTACAAAATAACACTAAATCCAGCTCTATATCTTCTTTCAATAAATTTATAAGAATTTTTAAAGTTGTAAAGTCCTTTTTGAAACATCTTGTATTTGCTTGAAAATTAAACTGCAGAAGAATGTTTAGGAACTTTGTTTCAGCCTGCTTGAGCCCATCTGGTGATTTCTCAATCTTACAGACTGCAGGATTATTTGTGTCAATACCAGCCACATGAATATTCAATATTTCTTTCTTCTTCAAGGCTGTATATAGAAATAAAGTGAGTATATTGAACTGTTTGATTTCTAAATCTTTGTGTGTGACAGTTGCCAGGAAAACTCCATACATGTCATACACTATAACTGTTGAGGTCTCATCCTGTTTGAAGCCGTGCCACAAAGCCTTGTTTTCTACCAAGTTATCTTGCCATTTCTATCAAGCACCCACTTTGAGTCAATAAGTTGCTGGCTGCTGGTTTTTGTAATGATCTTCCTAGTTTTGTTCTCCTTGTAAACTTTCAGTTTCTCAGTAATAACCTTTTTTCAGTGTTTCAAGTCAGTTCCAGAAACTGTTTCCTTGAAACTATTTGGAGCATAATGTTGGATGAAATCAGCTTCGTGTCTTGCTGACTTGTGGCTTGTAGTTATGTCAACCAGACTTGACTAGGTGACTCTTCCATTAGCTGTTGTGTTACTGTTATATAGTTTTGAGGAGGCTCTTTCTTTTTGCTTACTTGTAATGAGCTTACTTGCCATGAGACATTAATTCTTTTTCTTCAGCACCCAAGATCATCTATGATCTTTATCTTCTTGAGTTTCTGGTGTTGTGCTGCTGCTCACCCCATTGAGTGTGACATCTGAGGATGCTAAAGCTTTCAGCATTGTTGGTCAAAAAATTAATAATTTGTCAGCTGTCCTTGGTACCCAAAGCTTAACTTTTTTGACTTTGGCATTGAACTTTCTTCAAAATAATTTTGGCTCTTGAGCAAAAGTATCAGGTTGAAAGATACCAAAATGTTCAACATAGGGTTTTTGTCTCCTCTACAGTTTAAGTAAAGTTTGCTGCAAATTGTGTTTTCTTGGAATCCTGTTAAGTATGCGGACAGTAGTGTTAACTGCTTCTGATCATAGAAATGTTAGAAGAGTTTTGGCTTTAGAAGAGTTTTGCACTTGCTTTCAGCAGTTATTCAGTTGTCTCGCTCAGATTTGGCATTCTGGTCTACTGTGTATGGAGCACTCACTTCCAGCTAGATTACAAAGTTTCTGAGAAGCTGTTTCATGTTACAATTAATGTACCCAGTACTACTGTCTGCATGCAGTACTTTCATTCTTTGACTGAACATATTCAGCAAAAGGGCTTTTATTTAATGAAATCAATCAATGAAATTAAATTTGTGTCTGAGAAAATAAGTGGCCCTATGTCAATTTGAGTCATCTTTAAATATGACAAAAGAACTTTGCACCATGACTTATTCATCAGAAATTGGACTGCAGACATCCAAATGGATAAATTCACCTGGGTTTGTAGAACAAATTGTATTTTTATTGTTGAACTTAAGCCAATTTGATTGCTTAACTGACAGTGTTCAGGAGAGGAGGGAAGGGAGGGACATCAACTTTCATTTTTAATGACTTTAAAATTATTGGACTGCAATTTCTTTGCATGCAGTAGTATAATAGGGTGTATACACCCTGAGATAACCAGAAAATCTCAGAAAAACCTGGAGATTTTTTCATTTAGGAGACATCTGGAAAAAATGCAGGAATTTTTTAGAATTCTGGGAAATTATCATTGTTTCAGTTCTCATGTATTTTTTTAAATTTTGACTGTTAATAACAAAGAATTTTACTTTAGCCTTTTACTGCAGAATAATATTGCAGCAATAAAACATAAATGAGGGAATAAACCAAAATAAAACTTCGGTTGCAAAGAAAATACACCATTTCCAACACCAAAACACAGTGCACACACAAGTGTCTGCCAACAGCAAAATGTTTCACAGCTATGCAGCACTTCATGACATCGAACTGTTTTCAAAGCATCTTTCTTGTGGCCTTCATTTTGATGAATGTCTCATCACAACTGCTTACATTTCAAACAGGAGTGTTGTTGTTGTGGTCTTCAGTCCTGAGACTGGTTTGATGCAGCTCTCCATGCTACTCTATCCTGTGCAAGCTTCTTCATCTTCCAGTACCTACTGCAACCTACATCCTTCTGAATCTGCTTAGTGTATTGATCTCTTGGTCTCCCTCTACGATTTTTACCCTCCACGCTGCCCTCCAATGCTAAATTTGTGATCCCTTGATGCCACAAAACATGTCCTACCAACCGATCCCTTCTTCCAGTCAAGTTGTGCCACAAACTTCTCTTCTCCCCAATCCTATTCAATACCTCCTCATTAGTTACGTGATCTACCCACCTTAGCTTCAGCATTCTTCTGTAGCACCACATTTCGAAAGCTTCTATTCTCTTCCTGTCCAAACTGGTTATCGTCCATGTTTCACTTCCATACATGGCTACACTCCATACAAATACTTTCAGAAACGACTTCCTGACACTTAAATCTATACTCGATGTTAACAAATTTCTCTTCTTCAGAAACGACTTCCTTGCCATTACCAGTCTACATTTTATATCCTCTCTACTTCGACCATCATCAGTTATTTTACTCCCTAAATAGCAAAACTCCTTTACTACTTTAAGTGTCTCATTTCCTAATCTAATTCCCTCAGCATCACCCGATTTAATTTGACTACATTCCATTATCCTCGTTTTGCTTTTGTTGATGTTCATCTTATATCCCCCTTTCAAGACACTGTCCATTCCGTTCAACTGCTCTTCCAAGTCCTTTGCTGTCTCTGACAGAATTACAATGTCATCGGTGAACCTCAAAGTTTTTATTTCTTCTCCATGGATTTTAATACCTACTCTGAATTTTTCTTTTGTTTCCTTTACTGCTTGCTCAATATACAAATTGAATAACATCGGGGAGAGGCTACAACCCTGTCTCACTCCTTTCCCAACCACTGCTTCCCTTTCATGCCCCTCGACTCTTATAACTGCCATCTGGTTTCTGTACAAATTGTAAATAGCCTTTCGCTCCCTGTATTTTACCCCTGCCACCTTCAGAATTTGAAAGAGAGTATTCCAGTTAACGTTGTCAAAAGCTTTCTCTAAGTCTACAAATGCTAGAAACGTAGATTTGCCTTTTCTTAATCTTTCTTCTAAGATAAGTCGTAAGGTTAGTATTGCCTCACATGTTCCAACATTTCTACGGAATCCAAACTGATCTTCCCCAAGGTCCGCTTCTACCAGTTTTTCCATTCGTCTGTAAAGAATTCGCGTTAGTATTTTGCAGCTGTGACTTATTAAACTGATAGTTCGGTAATTTTCACATCTGTCAACACCTGCTTTCTTTGGGATTGGAATTATTATATTCTTCTTGAAGTCTGTGGGTATTTCGCCTGTCTCATACATCTTGCTCACCAGATGGTAGAGTTTTGTCTTGACTGGCTCTCCCAAGGCCATCAGTAGTTCTAATGGAATGTTGTCTACTCCCGGGGCCTTGTTTCGACTCAGGTCTTTCAGTGCTCTGTCAAACTCTTCACGCAGTATCTTATCTCCCATTTCATCCTCTTCCATTTCCATAATATTGTCCTCAAGTACATCGCCCTTGTATAAACCCTCTATATACTCCTTCCACCTTTCTGCCTTCCCTTCTTTGCTTAGAACTGGGTTGCCATCTGAGCTCTTGATATTCATACAAGTGGTTCTCTTCCCTCCAAAGGTCTCTTTAATTTTCCTGTAGGCAGTATCTATCTTACCCCTAGTGAGACAAGCCTCTACATCCTTACATTTGTCCTCTAGCCATCCCTGCTTAGCCATTTTGCACTTCCTGTCGATCTCATTTTTGAGACGTTTGTATTCCTTTTTGCCTGCTTCAGTTACTGCATTTTTATATTTTCTCCTTTCAACAATTAAATTCAATATTTCTTCTGTTACCCAAGGATTTCTATTAGCCCTCGTCTTTTTACCTGCTTGATCCTCTGCTGCCTTCACTACTTCATCCCTCAGAGCTACCCATTCGTCTTCTACTGTATTTCTTTTCCCCATTCCTGTCAATTGTTCCCTTACGCTTTCCCTGAAACTCTGTACAACCTCTGGTTCTTTCAGTTTATCCAGGTCCCATCTCCTTAAATTCCCGCGTTTTTGCAGTTTCTTCAGTTTCAATCTGCAGTTCATAACCAATATATTGTGGTCAGAATCCACATCTGCCCCTGGAAATGTCTTACAATTTAAAACGTGGTTCCTGAATCTCTGTCTTACCATTATGTAATCTATCTGATTCCTTTTAGTATCTCCAGGATTCTTCCAGGTATACAACCTTCTTTCATGATTCTTGAACCAAGTGTTAGCTATGATTAAGTTATGCTCTGTGCAAAATTCTACAAGGCGGCTTCCTCTTTCATTTCTTCCCCCCAATCCATATTCACCTACTGTGTTTCCTTCTCTCCCTTCTCCTACTGACGAATTCCAGTCACCCATGACTATTAAATTTTCATCTCCCTTCACTACCTGAATAATTTCTTTTATCTCATCATACATTTCATCAATTTCTTCATCATCTGCAGAGCTAGTTGGCATATAAACTTGTACTACTGTAGTAGACATGGGCTTTGTGTCTATCTTGGCCACAATAATGCGTTCACTATGCTGTTTGTAGTAGCTAACCCGCACTCCTATTTTTTTATTCATTATTAAACCTACTCCTGCATTACCCCTATTTGATTTTGTATTTATAACCCTGTAATCACCTGACCAGAAGTCTTGTTCCTCCTGCCACCGAACTTCACTAATTCCCACTATATCTAACTGGAACCTATCCATTTCCCTTTTTAAATTTTCTAACCTACCTGCCCGATTAAGGGATCTGACATTCCACGCTCCGATCCATAGAATGCCAGTTTTCTTTCTCCTGATAACGACGTCCTCTTGAGTAGTCCCCGCCCAGAGATCCGAATGGGGGACTATTTTACCTCTGGGATATTTTACCCAAGAGGACGCCATCATCATTTAATCATACAGTAAAGCTGCATGTCCTCGGGAAAAATTACGGCTGTAGTTTCCCCTTGCTTTCAGCCGTTCGCAGTACCAGCACAGCAAGGCCGTTTTGGTTAATGTTACAAGGCCAGATCAGTCAATCATCCAGACTGTTGCCCCTGCAACTACTGAAAAGGCTGCTGCTCCAGGAACCACATGTTTGTCTGGCCTCTCAACAGATACCCCTCCGTTGTGCTTGCACCTACGGTACGGCCATCTGTATCGCTGAGGCACGCAAGCCTCCCCACCAATGGCAAGGCCCATGGTTCATGGGGGGTTCAAACAGGAGGTGGGAAAATAATGCGAATGGTGGTTTGAGATGCACTACTTTCAAAGTAAATTTCCTTCTAAGCAAGATGAATTATTATATGTGCGAAAATGTGTGATCAGTTTCTTTAATCATGGAGCATTACATTGTCATTCAAAATTTAACAGTGACTTAGAAAAATTTTGGGCCCAAAAGACCAGCCATTTATGCCATTAATTAAAATTTTGCTGACACATTTGTGTTTCATATCCTAAAGGGTAACGTACTAAAGAAGAACAAGTTTGAAGGTTATTTTTTCATATTTCTTTTAATTCTCTCATACTGATAAAAATTATATGTGAAAACTTAGTTTTTCTTGTAGCTATATGTGTGCATATTAATGTAAACCATTAACTTTTCTCATTTGTGTGCTCACACTACTTACCAATGGCATTGTTATTGGCTGACTATATATGATATCCTATCACGCTGAATACCTTCTGCCATTAGCTGGCGACATTGTGTGACATGAGCTATAATTGGCTGACAAGCACGTCACAGTCTAGATTTCAGAGTTTCAGAAACTGTTGTGCTGTATTTGGTGGAATTTGTGTTTATACTTTAATAATATGAAAATATGCTCCATAAATCTTGCCGCACATCAAGGATTTTTACAAAAGTGTTGGTTCTTGCCGGGTTCCATTTCCTAAAGTACCAGGAATTTCTATGCTGGTATATAAAACCTTCACTATTGAAAGTATATTGTCACTTAAATGGAAAAAAAATGTAGTTTCACCTGGGAAAAAGTGAATTTTCACCCAGGGAAAAAAGAATTTTTAACTGGGAAAGCTGGGAGAAATTCAGGAATTTTGGTTTTCTTATCCATGTATACACTCTGTATAACTTCATCTTCTGTGTAGTGAGTTTCTTTGAAATACATGTCCCAACACTAAACAAATTGTTTTTAATAACTAATAAATACAATACATTTTTGAGACATGCTTCACTTCATGTGCCATCAGTTTCTACATTGACAATTCCAGTGGCTTCACATACTTTATTATCGCCAAGTGATATGTGTTCTGCCATTGTGGATCACACTCCTGTCAAAAAATCCTGTGATGGGCAGTCCATTGTCCATCATCCATACATCCGACTGATCATTGTCTAGTCATTTCACAACGCATTGTACTTTTACAAAAATGATGTGATGATTTTTGTCATTATGGCTACATCTGACACAATTTCTCCAACATTTCGGAGCTGAAGTGCCAGGTTGTCAGCTTTAGCTGCAAAATAACTGAATCATTCATATTCATCTGCTGATAATGAAAAGACTGCATTAATGTTAACTTATCTGCTTCTGATTGTTGCTTGTGTAAGAGAAACAGTTTGTTCCACATTGCATGTGTTGTCTCACAAACTAACAGATTTTGCATTTGATTTGTGTTTGCTGATGTGGAAATCAAGTACATAGACTTGGCAATTTCTTTTATCCATGTTTTCGTAGCTGCATCATTTGTTTTAGTCAGTTGAACATGTGTTCCAATTACAACAGAACTGCATTCATCTGGAGTTTCTAGGCCTGATAATCCTTCCTGGCTAGTTTTGCAACTTGCCTCAAAGACATCTCTTCAGCCATTGTAGACTACTTTTTGTCTGAGCACCTCATGATCAGCATAATGAAATTTTGCCTAGTAATGGTGTCTTACAATGTTTTCTGAGTAACTACTCATGATATAACTTGTCCAGTTCTCTCAGGCAAGCGCAAAATGCCTGGCCTCATAACCTGATTATGTATTTGAAGATTTCCAAAGAGAAATAACATTTTTGTATCAACTATATTACTGATTTATTTGACTGAACTAGCATCTTTTATAATGATGGACTTTACCCTCTAACTGCATGCGATTTTTCCATACAAAATCATTGGGCATAATCAGAATAGTTGTAAAGATAGAATTAAAGAAATGTGACAAGAAAACAAAAAAAATAATTTATAGTTGATTTTTTATTGCCATTTTATGTAAATAATTCAGGAAATGCAAAATCTCATTCAATGTTATAAAAGCAGAAGAAATTTATTGATAATTTTTCTGAATGTTCTATCTCTTAAAGCAAGGTTCCATACACAAGCTTGGGAAAATGGTTTTGAAAAGTGCTGGCATGAAAGATGTATGTGTAAGTATGTGACTGAGACTGGAGAACATTTAAAATATGACTCCTGATGTTTTGGTGGCCTCCAATATTTGAGAGCAACAGAAAAAGATTTGATAGGAAAATACCATTCTATAGTGTTCCAGAGTAACAGAAAGTATTCAGAGTGAATACCATGACATCCAATGAGCAAACAGTGCAGAAATTACATATGGTGCGATAATAGCAGTGCCTGTGAAATTGTCTGGAAGGAGCTGTACACACAAGTTTGTGTTGCGTGTGGCTGGAGGGTTAAGAGTAACAACATACTTATTGAACAAATGGTAAAAACATTCATATATGAAAACTAAGAACTTTATTCGTAATTGCACAAGAAATAAATGCAAGCATGGAAAACTTATTCAACATATAATACTTACAGTGTTACTATATAAATCATGTATATATACCATTACTGCTTATGGTCACGGAGTTATTCCTGCATGTTGTGCCTCACCAAAATATATTTCAGACAATTAATTATATCACTAACACATCAGACAAACTGTGTGTAGTACCAAGAGTCAAACTAAAATCTCTGCCTTTCACGGGCAACAGTCTACCAACTGATCTTGTCACACAGACCAGCACATAGTCACAACTTTCCTCTGCAGTTCCTAGCTCTGCTGTGATGCTGCATGACTCTCACTTCCAGGTGAAAAGGATAGGATGGATAATGACCTACATTGAGACAGGGTTTATTTCTGCATTGAAGCTCAGTTTGCCAGTAGAATGCTCCTTAAATGTCTGTAGTACATAATCATAGGAGTAGATTGGAAGTGAGCTAGGTATCTTGCAACTTTATCTGTGTCCTTAAGAATGAAATTTTCAAATGTGATGTAGCATGTTATCTTAATATAGGTCTAATAATGGTTCTTGTCTGAAAGTATATAGGGTTCTGTGAGAGCCTGAAGCAGTTAATCTGTTTTTAAATGCTTTGTGAAAGGAACCTTTCTTCAAGATATTCCCCTTTTAACCATTGTTTAAGTTACATAATTTGTTTTTCTTTCTTTTGTCGTGGTGTTACTTAAATTACAAATAGAGTTAGGAATCTTGTCTCTGCAGTCCCTACAAGAGCAATATTCCTAGATCACTCACTTATAATTGGTTCTTGAATCTTGTGGGATAGTTTGTGTTTATCAGTTCATGTTTACCAGCATATCCAAGCTGCTCTTCTGTGGTGAAAATAAATCTGTGACCATTTATGCTGCATTTCTTTGTATATGTTCAATGTGGAAAGAATATAACACAGTAGAAAAATATTCTAGGATGGATGCCATGAGTGTTTTGTAAGCAATCTGATTCATAGGCTGAATTTTACCAGTATCGTAGCAATCATATAAAGTATGCCTCCTGTCTAATGACCACACTCTTGTCAGGAGATTAAACTCTAATCTCCCTTTTTGTCTGATGTGTGCCACTATATGCAAACACTGGTGTTATTATGAGCATATGAAATAGTTTCAAGAGTAATAAATGAGTGACAGTTGTAAACAGGACATTTATTAAGACATTTTGAGCCCAAAGTTGTGTGGGACACATCATGGATAATGTTAGTGTAATATTTTTTCTAAGTTAGTTCTCCGGTTTCATTTAATTTATCATTTTTATTCAATAATATACTGCAACAAAAATCTGCATGTGGCAGGTACAACACATCAGGTACATGTTAATAAAACCTGATAAATTATTACCCCAGATTGATTGGCAATCACTCTTGCACAGAAATTGTGTTAAGAATGTTGAGACAAACTATTTCTGCTTCAATAATATTTAGAACGTACTGGAAAGTGTGTTGCACATATGTCACTGTCTGAAAAAATGCCTCAAGTAATTTTTTATCTGTTGATATAATTCCATGAAGTATATGTAATGTCGACTTTTGCATTCAGAACTTGCTGGCCAGAGATCCGCTTCTTCTTCTTTGCTAATAACCACATTTTTGCTGTGGCAAATCACTGTCATTGATGTCAGACAATATGGAGAATGTCATTTTCACTTCTCACCACTGCAAGTAGTTCAACTAACTAGTGACGGGAGCTGGTGCAGGATAAATGTTCCAAGTGAACAGGTATCTGCTAGCACGAGGCATAACCTTCTGAAGAAGGATGGTAAGTGCCCAAAACCAGTAAAGAAATTAAATTTCTTTTATGCAACTGGGATGCTTGTTATTTCATTATATATTTCCGGAAGTGCCAATCAAAGATTATCCTCTTCACTCCTGACATAAAAAAGCATAAAAAATTTTCTTTTCATATTTTTTAGCAAACTAACAAACAAGCATGACAAAAATGGAAATGAAATATTATTTTGGTGGTTCATTAAGGCATAAATTGAGGTCAACATATGTTTACCTCAAGTCCTCAATTATTCTGAAAATGTGCTAGTCTTTGCTTTGTATTTTGTTTCCTCTTTTTTTAGTAAAAATATTTTTTCAACAATATATGCAGTTTATTTGAAACTTTAAACTGTATGTGCAAATGCACACAGAAAATAGGATTCTTAATCTTCATATTTTTGAAACATATGATATTGTAAAACATCCCCTTAAAAGCCTTGAAATAATAGTCATACAATAATTTCTTGGAGGTAATAATTTGCTACTGCCAGTACATAAATCTTTATGTTCTATAAGCAGCTTAAAAACAATTATTTTTGACAATACATAAATACATTCCACATTTGACACGTATGCCTCTTATTTTTGTTTTATAATTGCAGCGAGGTTTCCTGTATTTTGAGGCATTCCTTGCCTCAACAGATTTTGGTAGTTGATGAATGTTGTAGAACCTAACGTCTGAAATTGGTTGCAACACAGCTATTCTTGGCTTTTTATTAACCTTTTCTACATCACCTACATCTTTGCCATCAGAAGAGTTCACTGTACAATGCTGTACTCTTTGTCTACCTATTGACACATCATCTTAATATTATTATTGCTTACCATCGGTGCTCATCAAGCTCAGCAGAACCTTCTATCAAAACCAAAAATTCATCATCTTTCCAGTCAGATAATTGCGCATTGCTGTCATTAAGAAGAACTTCTAATTGCTCATCAGTTGATATTTCATGCATTGCTGTAGAGTGTAGAAATAACAGTTATTTCAGTATTTCATTATCTAAGACCAAATAGAAACTAGCAAACATGCATTGTGACGTGAGGCCCACATTTGAGGACCATCAGAAAATGTTATTTCATAGTAATGAACAAAATTTATGCAAACTTGAACTAATTCTCAATATCAAGAATAGTTTGCAAATTTATGTGAAAAACATAGATTCTCAGTACAATATTTAGGCATAATAATTGTTCACATATAATTTAAACATGTAGAAGTAACAGATCTGTGTATTACCAGCTGTAAACTAACACAGAAATGAAACTTCCTGGCAGATTAAAACTGTGTGCCCGACCGAGACTCGAACTCGGGACCTTTGCCTTTCGCGGGCAAGTGCTCTACCAACTGAGCTACCGAAGCACGACTCACGCCCGGTACCCACAGCTTTACTTCTGCCAGTATCTCGTCTCCTACCTTCCAAACTTTACAGAAGCTCTCCTGCGAACCTTGCAGAACTGACACTCCTGAAAGAAAGGATATAGCGGAGACATGGCTTAGCCACAGCCCGGGGGATGTTTCCAGAATGAGATTTTCACTCTGCAGTGGAGTGTGCGCTGATATGATACTTCCTGGCAGATTAAAACTGTGTGCCCAACCGAGACTCGAACTCGGGAGAGCTTCTGTAAAGTTTGGAAGGTAGGAGACAAGATACTGGCAGAAGTAAAGCTGTGGGTACCGGGCGTGAGTCGTGCTTCGGTAGCTCAGTTGGTAGAGCACTTGTCTGCAAAAGGCAAAGGTCCCGAGTTCGAGTCTCAGTCGGGCACACAGTTTTAATCTGCCAGGAAGTTTCATATCAGCGCATACTCCGCTGCAGAGTGAAAATCTCATTCTGGTAACACAGAAATTGTTGCTTGCACGGTGTTGCACTGTGGTTTTAAAACTAATGACTAGAAGGTCCACACTCATGCACCATCAGTCTATAAGCAGAAAAGTACGCCTATTTGTGGAGAAAAAAATAGGGAATGAAAGTCCTTACATGTTGACTGAGGGAATGAAGAGGTTGTTCAAGTTAGTGTGTAGAATCTTTTATCTACACAATCCCAAAGGTAGCAAGGAGAACTGCTGCACATTCGGATTAATGACTGTGCATCCTAGCTGCTGCCAATAACAATACACAGAAAATTGAAGATCTATAAAATGACCATAAATTTGAGATTAGGAACTGCATCTCTGCACCAGAGACATGGTTCTGATGTAGCACCTGATAATAGATGTTATACGTAAGAAAAATCAAGGCACATACATAAGATTTGTCAACCCAAAGCCAACAAAATAAATTGGGGGGAGGAATTATGGAGGACCAAGAGAGAGAAGTTCTTGGGTTAAGAAGGGCATAGGCTAAGGATCCAACATTACTCCCAACTATGTACATCAAAGGGCAATGACAGATATAAAACAAAGGTTCAAGAATGATAATTAAAATTCAGGGTGAAAGACACTGACTATAAGTTTTGTTGATGATATTACTATATTCAATGAAAGTGAGGATGAATTACAGCAGCTGTTGGATAGAATGAATAGTCTAGTAGATGAACATTTAATCAATGATATAAATGATTATCCTGTAGTGAATAGCCCCTCTGACTCTAATGCACAACTAGCCATAGTAAAAGAACTGTCTGATGACAATGAATTGGCATCATGGAAAACATTTAGAGTAATTAATAAACACACAACAGAAAGTTTCAAACCAGCCTTACAGGAAGCTGTCTGGAAGTACACTGATGAGCCAAAACATTGTGACCACCTGATTAATAGCAGATGGGTTTCATAGGATTTACATCAGGTGAATTTGGTTGCTGAGACATCAATGTGAGTTCACTATAATGCTACTCAAGCTGCTGTAGCATGGTTCTGGCTCTGCATTTGCTGAGATGACCATCTACCTAGTGTAGCAAAAATATGATTCACCTGAAGAGCCGACACAATTCCGTTGACCAACAGTCAAATCCAGATGGTCCTGTGCCCTCTGCAGTCATACAGAGTGTGCTCCATAAGTAATGCGACCAATTTTTTTTCTGATGCAACGGGACACCACAGCGTGTTGTAACTGGCTGGGCTAAGTGGAGGGGGGTGTTAGCTTCAAAACACTATTTGTCTCATTCGGCTGCGAGCTGCAGGAGAGTCAGGACATGCATTTCTGTCAACCCTGTTTTGAGTTTATGTAACATGGCACAATGGATCATTCTGTAGAGCAACGATACACTATCAAATTTTGCATTAAACTTGGGAAGTCCACCACCAAAACGTTTCCATTACTTCAGCATGCCTTTGTGAATGATTGCTTATCCAAATCACAAGTTTTCCGATGGCACAAGTCGTTCAAGGAGGGCCAAGAGGAGATCTCCGACGACCATTAGACGGCCATTAACTGCACGAGTCGACAAAAATGTGATGCATGTGCGTGATTGTTTGAACTCTGACAGACAGCTGAGCCTTCAATTGAGAGCACAAACTCTAAACATGTCAAAACAACAGTTTTCTGCATTGTGACTGAAGATTTGAACATGAGAAAGGTGTGTGCCAAACTCGTCCCAAAAGCGGTGACCGACGAACACAAGCACATGCGAGTGCTTCGGTGCCGAGAAATGTTGGAAATGTGTGAAAATGAACCTCATTTTTTAAACTCAGTTATCACTGGTGATGAGTCATGGATATTTGAGTATGACCCTGAGACAAAAAGGCAGTGTTCGTAGTGGCACACCCCATCGTCGCCCCGTCCCAAGAAGGCACACATGAGCAAGTCCAGGATCAAAATCATGCTCATTGTCTTCTTTGACGTCAGAGGCATTATCCACCATGAATTTGTACCTACTGGGACTACAGTGAACTCAGCTTTCTACTTGTAAGTGCTCAAAAGACTGAAAAGGAGGGTCTCATACTGCTGAAGCGACATCAAGGACACAGGGAAACTTCACCACGACAATGCGCCGTGCCCCAGTGCCTTCATTGTCAATGACCTCCTGGCCAGGACCAAGACCCTATTGGCTCCCCAGCCTCCATAAAGTCCTGACCTGGCTCCCACTGACTTTTTGTTCAGTTTTCTCTGTTAAAAGGAGTCATGAAAGGAAAACATTGGGACAAGATTGAAAGCATCCAGGCGCATGTTACATTCCAGAAAAGGCCTTCCAGGCATGGAAACACTGCCTCCAGAAGTGTATCAATGCAAGAGGGTCCTATTTTGAAAGTTTTTGGTTATTTGTATGAATATATTCAATGACCGATTTTTTTATGAATTTGGTCGCATTACTTATGGAACACACCTTGTAATTGACAATGTCATTGAGTCAATATGTGAACACCTACTGGTGGTCTGTGCCAGAGCTCCATGTTCAACAATTTACAATGAAAAGTGTGCTCAGAAACGTGTGCATGCACCAACACTGGGCTCTTTTATCAGAGATTCCACAGATAGCCATCTATTGTACTTTACAGAGCAGACAAGCCTCCAAAACCCACATTCTGTGAAGAGTTGTTGATGTCGAAACATTTAATGCCTAGTGGTAGTTTCAAAGTCCTTACACATCTTTTCATAGGTGGATTTGACCTTAGCATGTGAACATTCGACCAACTTCACCGTTTTTGAAATACCTGTTCACAGGCTCTGCATAATGACAAACTGCCCTTTGGCAAAGTCTCTTACCTAAAAGAATTTCCCCATTTGCAGCCCATATCTTTGCCAGGGTGATCCTCTGTCTGTGTCAGCTCTGCTTACATTCTTTCGTTACTACATCACATGGCCACAACACCACCTTGCAGCATCCAACATCATGGTGGGCAGTGGTCATAACATTTTGACTTATCAGATTATGTGTACAATGAGACAGATGTCAGTTCCAAATTAGTGTATTTATAAATGGGTTTCTATCAACAACATATGGAATTAATAACAAGTAGGACTGATTTCGTATTGCAAAAGATACAGTGCTGTCTAAGGAAGAGGATTAAAAAATCAAGAAGGATCTGTATAATGTCTCAAATTAGTAATTCCAATAAAAAATTAATTATGTGCGTACATTAGTTAAAAAAATAAATGAGGAAATCAGTTAATGTATGTGAGAACTTTCTTATTAAAGAAAAAGCCAAATAATAAATGATAAGAGTTAGATAGCTAACAAATTTATTAATCATTTCCTTAAAGTTGCTCAAAAGATTGGCTTTGATATTTCAAGGATAGTGCAATAGAATACATGCAAGAAGGAGTGGTATGTACATACAGGCAAATAACAATTAATGCATGACCTATCAAAGACATTAAGAATGTAATTAATTCCCTTGAAGGTGAGACTCGCATGGAGTTGATAATATGTCAAGTGAAGTTCTAAAACCCTGTTCTTCACAGGTATAAAACGTATTTGTCATATATGTGATACATTATTGTCACAGGGGATATTACCAGATAGACTTAAATATTCTGTTTTCAGACTCCGTTTCAAGGAAGGTAATAAGACAGGTATGAATAATTTGTGAACAGTATCAGTTCTACCTTGTTTTTGAAGGTAATGGAAGAAACTCCAGGACTGGAAAATGAAAATAAAATTTTCTTCACTATTAATAACTGGTTCTTTGCAAATTGACTCTAATTGAACTTAGATGAAATGAATTACATACAATTCTATAATGTACAAATGAAACAGGAAATTGTAAACCCTTGGGTGTTAATATTCATAGAAGCTGTACTTAAAGTCACATCTTAAAATCTTAAAACTCTTCTAAAACATCGAAGTTCTGCAACCTTTGCACTATGGATAATACCAGATCCTTGGAGGGGGATGGGGTCGGGGGGAAGAGAGAGATCAACAATTTAACTCTCCTGTTTTCATTCACTAACGACTTATAGCATTTTTCTGAGGTTACTTGTTATTGACAAAGAACCTTTTTGCTACACCGATGCATATAGTAATAAAAATATGTGGTGTCAACTCTAGAGCCTCTTTGAGATAGCCATTTAAATAGTTGTGTTTAATGGTAACATCCTCAGAGTCCATTTGCTTCTTTATGAAGTTTTAACAAAGAGATAGAGGGGCTGGCCAGGACTTACCTCAGCTCAGTACAGCCGATAGATACACAAAACAGAACAGAAAATTTACGTTCCTAGCTTTCGGAACTTTGTTCCTTCATCTGGGAGGAGAGAAGGGAAAGAAAGGGAAGAAGGGAAAGTGGATTCAGTTACTCACAACCCAGGAACGTAAATTTTCTGTTCTGTTTTGTGTATCTATCGGCTGTACTGAGCTGAGGTAAGTACTGGCCAGCCCCTCTATCTCTGTGTTAGTATTTGTTTCACATCTTTATATGAGATTTACCATTAATCTTGTAGATCTTTAGGAAGTTTGTTATTAAGAATCAAACACAATTTGAAAACAATAATAACATTCATAAATATAATATTAGAAGGAGAACTGACACTATCCACCACTCAAAGCGTGAGACACAGAAATGAATGAGATATTAAGTGACAAAATTCTCTGACCACCCACCCGACAGTATAAAGGATCTAATAAATAAAAAAAATTAACTTCAAACACACATATGATCAACAGTTCCTTCAATTCTACAACAGAATGTGTAATAAAATTGTGCGTGTGTGTGTGTGTGTGTGTGTGTTTTGAACAGACGGAGGGGGAGCCATTGAACATAGTTATGTGTAAATCACAGCTAAACAGTATTTAACTCAAGATAATCATATAAATGGTCAGTACGTTGCTGTATTTTGGCAGAAAAAAAGTATTTCAACTGTAAAACTTAGATGTTTTGGTTGTCCAATTCTGGTGTCCATGTTCCACTAATTGGTACACAGATTCTTATGTTTTTTGTAATATCAAGGCCATTTTTTAAATATGTATGTTTGTTAAGTATTGGGGGAACAAGAGGAAAATTTTAAGCCTACAATACGTTCAGAATAAGAGTGACATAAAAAATGTATGTTGGAAATTCGGGGATCAGGTGAAAATTATTACAAGGAAACACCAGAAACAAGAGTGGGTAAATGAGAACTAAGAGATAATCCAAAGTACTAAAATTTGATTAAATCACTGCTTGTGTTAGGCAGTTCCAGCTTAGAGTACAACAGCAAGCCATGAGTATTTGATTTCAATGTTGAGACACTAGTTTTCAGAGTACTAGAGTTCACACATGGCTTTATGTGCCTGTTTGGGGGAACACATTTCTAGTTTCTTAACTATGTTCCAAACACATGCTACACAACTATTTAAAACCTACCTGTATACATAGAACAATATCATAGTACTCAAGTAGGTAAAATGTTTGTCTTTTATTAAGTGCAACAAACTGGAGGTGGATTATATTTACTGCTGCTCATAGTGCCCAGTGGGTAACAGCATTTATGAAAGTAAAAACAAGGGGTAAAATAGTAAGGGGGAGAGGGTGAACTGTGAGGGTCTATATGCTCTGGGACAATTGGGAAATCTGTGAATTTTTCCATGCAGGAAAAATCTGGGAAAAACCCAGGAATTTTTTAGAACCCCATGAATTATTCATTGTTTTAGTTTTCAGTTAAATTTTTGTGGTTTTGACTGGTAAAAACTGATCTTTAACATAGAACTTTACTTTAGCCTGCTACTGTAGACTTATACCACAGCAATAAAACATAAACGAGAGAATAACGCCAAAATAAAACTTCCATTGCAAAGAACATGCACCATTTATAACAACAGAATGCAATGCACACACAAGACTCTGTTCACAGCAAGATGTGTCAGAGGCTTTAGGATGAAGACCATGCAATACTTTATAACAACAAACTGCTTTCGATTAGCATGACGTCACAACTGTTTACATTTCTAACAGGCTGCAGTAAAATATTGCAAATGGTGGCTTGAGAAGCATTACTTTCAAGATAAAGTTCACTTTATGCAAGATGAATTATGTTATGTGTGAGAAAGTGCAATGAATTTCTTACATCACAGAGTGTTAGACTACCATTCAAAACTAATAACTGTGGACCAGCCACTTACAAAAATTTTTGTCCCAGAAGACCAGCCATTTATGCCACTATTTAAAATTTTTCTGCCATGCTAAAAAGAGACTAAGATCCAAGGTTAGTTTTTCATATTTATCTTTATTCTTTCATGGATTACAAATTATGCAATAATGATGACAAAAATATAATAATCCTTCAAAAAATGTACAAAGTGAGTTATTAAGTGGTTTCACTTGTAACTGGCTTTTCTGTGGGAAAGTCGAAGTGCTTGATGGAACATGTATTCCGCCAGGTATCCCTCTAAATGTTCAAGGCATAGCTGTAAAATTTATAATCCTGCTTCTCGGAAATATTCAACAGTGATCTTAGGATCTTGCCTAACCACACTCATGGAAAAAATGGTTAAATCATTTTGACAACCAATATTATATGTGATAGCTTAGCTTTTGTTGTAGCTATACTGTATGGATATTAACTTAAACCATTAGCTTCATCTGCTTGTGTGTCCGTGTTACTTCACAGTGAGGTTGCTGTTGGCTGACTACATAACATATTCTACTCTCTGAATACCTGCTGTCATTGGCTGGCAAGATCACATGACATGAGCTATGATTGGCTGACAAAAGCACATAACAGTCTCAGTTTCATCACTTCGGAAGCTACATTGCTGTATTTGGTGGAATTTTTGTTTATACGTCTGTAATATGAAAATATGCAGTGAAAATGTTGCCACTTATCAAAGATGTTTCCAGAATGCATTGTTTTTTTTTTACTCTGTTTTACAGCTCCAATGGAAAGTATATTGTCAGTTAACATGGAAACAACATACTTTCACCAGGGGTACAGTGTACTTCCAACCAGGAAAAAGTGTAAAAAGTGCATTTTCATCCCGGAAAAAGTTTTCTTTTTACTGGGAAATCTGGGAGAAAGCCAGGATTTTCTTTAGTTTGGCTGTGCGTAGCCCCTGATAGTTTTCTTTACGTGACAATTATATAGTCTCAAATAATTTATGTTTTCCGATAAAATGTTATGCTAAAGTCTAGAAAGTAAATAAGAAATAATAGACATAAAGGAAACAGTGCTCTGTAACAGATGCTTAAATACTTCTTTCATTGCCTTTTGTATAATCTTCAGATCCTTTAAGGTAATGTCTGCTCTTAAAATGCTTTGACTGGTTGAATAAACTGACAAACTCAAACTGTACTCAGAACTAGCATTTGATGAGGCAGTAGTACTTTGTTATGACTAACAAACTTCCATTCTGTTCCAGGCGTCAAGTCCATTTGGAAGTCATGAAAATCTGAAGTCCCCGCAGAGCCCGCATGGTTTCCAGCTTCCCCCTCACTCCGATTTTTATCCTCCAGACAGTTCTCGGAAATCATCTCAGGCTGGTATTTATGGTGAGTGGCATCGAATGCACAGCTTATTTGTCCTTCTTTTCAGTTTATCGATTATGAATTATTTTTGTCAAAAATGCCATCTCCCCTCTGTAGGGTTATTATGAGAGAATATTTTTCCAAAAACTTAATTGATTTGTTTTATATATATATATATATATATATATATATATATATATATATATATATCTTCATTGGCATGAACAGACACAAAGATGATGTGACTTACCAAACGAAAGTGCTGGCAGGTCGATAGACACACAAACAAACACAAACATACACACAAAATTCTAGCTTTCGCAACAAACGGTTGCTTCGTAAGGAAAGAGGGAAGGAGAGGGAAAGACGAAAGGAAGTGGGTTTTAAGGGAGAGGGTAAGGAGTCATTCCAATCCCGGGAGTGGAAAGACTTAACTTAGGGGGAAAAAAGGACGGGTATACACTCGCACACACACATATATCCATCCACACATATACAGACACAAGCAGACATATTTAAAGACAAAGAGTTTGGGCAGAGATGTCAGTCGAGGCGGAAGTTCCCTCGTGGAATGTTTCCCTCTATTATACTCATATATATATATATATATATATATATATATATATATATATATATATATATATATATATATAAAACAAAGATGATGTGACTTACCAAACGAAAGCGCTGGCACGTCGATAGACACACAAACATACACACAAAATTCAAGCTTTCGCAACAAACTGTTGCCTCATCAGGAAAGAGGGAAGGAGAGGGAAAGACGAAAGGATGTGGGTTTTAAGGGAGAGGGTAAGGAGTCATTCCAATCCTGGGAGCGGAAAGACTTACCTTAGGAGGAAAAAAGGACAGGTACACACTCGCACACACACTCATATCCATCCGTACATATTTGCGGATGGATATGAGTGTGTGTACGAATGTATACCTGTCCTTTTTTCCCCCTAAGGTAAGTCTTTCCGCTCCCGGGATTGGAATGACTCCTTACCCTCTCCCTTAAAACCCACATCCTTTCGTCTTTCCCTCTCCTTCCCTCTTTCCTGATGAGGCAACAGTTTGTCGCGAAAGCTTGAATTTTGTGTGTCTATCGACGTCCCAGCGCTTTCGTTTGGTAAGTCACATCATCTTTGTTTTTAGGTATATTTTTCCCATGTGGAATGTTTCCCTCTATATATATATAAAAATAGAGGGAAACATTCCACTTGGGAAAAATATATGTCTGCTTGTGTCTGTGTGTGTGCGGATGGATATGTGTGTGTGTGCGAGTGTATACCTGTCCTTTTTTCCCCCTAAGGTAAGTCTTTCTGCTCCCAGGATTGGAATGACTCCTTACCCTCTCCCTTAAAACTCACATCCTTTCATCTTTCCCTCTCCTTCCCTCTTTCCTGATGAAGCAACCGTTTGTTGCGAAAGCTTGAATTTTGTGTGTATGTTTGTGTTTGTTTGTGTGTCTATCGACCTGCCAGCACTTTCGTTTGGTAAGTCACATCATCTTTGTGTCTGTTCATGCCAATGAGCGGTTTGTTGCTGGTCATTCCCACATAGAAGGCTTCACAATGTAGGCATGTCAGTTGGTAAATTGCGTGGGTGCTTTCACACGTGGCTCTGCCTTTGATCGTATACACCTTCCGGGTTACAGGACTGGAGTAGGTGATGGCGAGAGGATGCATGGGGCAGGTTCTACACTGGAGATGGTTACAAGGGTAGGAGCCAAAGGATAGGGAAGGTGGTTTTGGGATTTCATAGGGATGAACCAAGAGGTTACGAATGTTAGGTGGATGGCGGAAAGACACTCTTGGTGGAGTGGGGAGGATTTCATGAAGGATGGATCTCATTTCAGGGCAGGATTTGAGGAAGTCGTATCCCTGCTGGAGAGCCACATTCAGAGTCTGATCCAGTCCCGGAAAGTATTCTGTCACAAGTGGGGCACTTTTATGGTTCTTCTGTGGGAGGTCCTGGGTTTGAGGGGGTGAGGAAGTGGCTCTGGTTATTTGCTTCTGTACCAGGTCAGGAGGGTAGTAGCGGAATGCGAAAGCTGTTTTCAGGTTGTTAGTGTAATGGTTCAGGGATTCCGGACTGGAGCAGATTCATTCGCCACGAAGACTTAGGCTGTAGGGAAGGGACCGTTTGATATGGAATGGGTGGCAGCTGTCATAATGGAGGTGCTGTTGCTTGTTGGTGGGTTTGATGTGGATGGACGTGTGAAGCTGGCCATTGGGCAGATGTCTGTGTATGTGCAGATGGATATGTGTGTGTGTGCGAGTGTATACCTGTCCTGTTTTCCCCCTAAGGTAAGCCTTTCCGCTTCTGAGATTGGAATGACTCCTTACCCTCTCCCTTAAAACCCACATCCTTTCGTCTTTCCCTCTCCTTCTCTCTTTCCTGATGAAGCAACCGTTGGTTGCGAAAGCTTGAAATTTTGTGTGTATGTTTGTGTTTGTTTGTGTGTCTATCAACCTGCCAGCACTTTCGTTCGGTATGTCGCATCATATCTAAAAACAAAGATGATGTGACTATTTACCACACGCATCTTTCCATTTTTCGTGACAGTAATATGTTTTGCAAAACCTGTGTCTGTAATGTTATGTCTTGTTGCTGGCAACAAGTACAATTCGTTTGTTTTCTGTTTTGCCTATCGTATGGAGTTCAGCATGATTTCCACTATTTACACTTTTCAGCATTTTAACCCTCTCATTTTGAACATGGTATCTGATTGATCAATTGTGAGAGGACTTCCCTAACAAATTAGAAAAATCTCATTGTTATGAGTGATCTTACATTACATTTTTGGTTAGTAGCAGAGAAGTAACTAAATTTCAAAATTGTTATGCAATGTGCAATTTATCCATGTATAAATTGTGCTCTTCTAATTGTAAATTCCACTGTACCGCATATCATGAAGCTACAGTTCTGCAAAATAACTGATGAAAGCAGAACTGGGAACAGTGTTATCTGCAATTACAGGTGAGGCACCCCCAAATATATTCATAATGAATAAATATATCAAGGTGCAATATTTGCCAAGTTATAGAGGACAATATGAGAAATTTTCTGATCTTTGCAAGTAATTTTTATCATTTGAGATCTCAAATACAACATTTACTTTGTTTTTATTGTAATGGAACTATAATTTTTCTGTGACATTTGAAAGAAGCTTCTAAGAGAACTCCAATGACTTAACATGTATAGGATTTGATTACAGAGAATCAGGATAATAGCACCACAAACAACTGACCTGCCTTCAGAAGAAGAGATTCTGCAAGTATCTTCCCTATTTATACCAAATATAAGTAAACATGTAACTTAAGTATGGTTCTTGTGTTTACCTGTGTGCTTGGAGCCCATCAGTCTGTGTTCTGCTGTTGCAGCAATTAGATAACTTGCTCGTAAACATGTTGAGTCTTTGAAAATGTATATGACATACATGACAGTCGAAAAAGTGAATATCATTTATAGTGAATCTCATCAATCTGTTAGAGCAGCGGTGCGGTTGTATATTGAAGTGTATCCAGATCATGCCAGGCACGAACAGTCTGTCTTTGGAAACATTATAAAAAAAGGTTCTAGAAACTGGATGTGTGGAGAATAAAATACACCAAGGAAAAAGAAGAGCAACTGATGTAATAAATAATAACTAGAGACCGTATTATACGCACCATAAAAACCTTAAAATATGGATGAAAATTTCCTTCTTACCTCCCTTTCGAAGACTGCTAATTACATTATTATTTTGAAGAGTTGCTCAGTGTAGGTGAAAATACGATCAGTAATGTTTCAGATTTCGAGGTAGAATGGGATAGGAATGATGATGGAAATAGGATCACATTTGAGGAAGTGGAGAAAATGGTCAATAGATTGCAGTGCAATAAAGCAGCTGGGCTGGATGAAATTAAGTCGGAACTCATCAAATACAGTGGACTGTCAGGTCTTAAATGGCTACACAGGATAATTGAATTGGCCTGGGAGTCGGGACAGGTTCCATCAGACTGGATAAAAGCAGTAATCACACCAATCTTTAAACAGGGAAACAGAAAAGATTGTAACAACTACAGAGGTATCTCTTTAATCAGCGTTGTGGGTAAAATCTTCTCAGGTATTGTTGAAAGGCAAGTGCGAGTATTAGTTGAGGACCAATTGGATGAAAATCAGTGTGGGTTTAGGCCTCTTAGAGGTTGTCAGGACCAGATCTTTAGCTTACGGCAAATAATGGAGAAGTGTTATGAGTGGAACAGGGAATTGTATCTATGTTTTATAGATCTAGAAAAGGCATATGATCGGGTTCATAGGAGGAAGTTATTGTCTGTTCTACGAGATTATGGAATAGGAGGCAAACTTTTGCAAACAATTAAAGGTCTTTACATGGATAGTCAGGCAGCAGTTAGAGTTGATGGTAAATTGAGTTCATGGGTCAGAGTAGTTTCAGGGGTAAGACAAGGCTGCAACCTGTCTCTGCTGTTGTTCATATTATTTATGGATCATATGTTGAAAACAATAAACTGGCTGGGTGAGATTAAGATATGTGAACACAAAATAAGCAGTCTTGCATATGCGGATGACTTAGTTGTGATGACAGATTCGATTGAAAGTTTGCAGAGTAATATTTCAGAGCTAGATCAGAAATGTAAGGACTATGGTATGAAGATTAGCACCTCCAAATAGGAGGAACAAAGTTAGAACAGGTGGATGGTTTCAAGTACTTAGGATGCATATTCTCACAGGATGGCAACATAGTGAAAGAACTGGAAGCGAGGTGTAGCAAAGCTAATGCAGTGAGCGCTCAGCTATGATCTACTCTCTTCTGCAAGAAGGAAGTCAGTACCAAGACTAAGTTATCTGTGCTCCGTTCAATCTTTCGACCAACTTTGTTGTATGGGAGCGAAAGCTGGGTGGATTCAGGTTACCTTATCAACAATGTTGAAGTTACGGATATGAAAGTAGCTAGGATGATTGCAGGTACTAGTAGATGGGAACAATGGCAGGAGGGTGTCCACAGTGAGGAAATCAAAGAAAAACTGGGAATGAACTCTATAGATGTAGCAGTCAGGGTGAACAGGCTTAGACGGTGGGGTCATGTTACATGCATGGGAGAAGCAAGGTTACCCAAGAGACTCATGGGTTCAGCAGTAGAGGGTAGGAGGAGTCGGGGCAGACCAAGGAGAAGGTACCTGGATTCAGTTAAGAATTATTTTGAAGTAATAGGTTTAACATCAGAAGAGGCACCAATGTTAGCACTGAATAGGGGATCATGGAGGAATTTTATAAGGGGGGGCTATGCTCCAGACTGAATGCCGAAAGGCATAATCAGTCTTAAATGATGATGATGATGATGATTATGATGATGCATGAAAATGTTTAAAAATGCATGAAAAGTGTCGAAATATGCAAGATCAAATAATAAAAAAACATGGTAGTTACTGCGTGCATTATATCTCAAAGTCGAACCTGTGCATATCACTTGTGAAGAAGAGTGCCGGCCATCCGAAAAATCGGTACATTTAGCATGCCGATATCATTTTCAGAATACTTTCTGAGAGAGTTTAGGAAAGGGGCCTTTCTGGGATTATTTTCTGAAAATTTGCATACCATGTTTCAAGAATTGTTCCTTCTTTGCTATTGTTGTTGGTAACAAGCGGATGCGATGCGAGTGAGTAGCAGTGAAACAATCAATATGTACAAGACAAACTTTGAGATATATCACATGCAGAGGGGCATGCTCAAAAGCTCCATAACATTTTATTTAATAAACAACATATAATCATGAATTTTTTGAACAGCATTAACTTTTAATTAATACTATTGGTCCAAAGCATCATTTACAATTTATTTTACGTTTTTCTATTATTGTAAACATAAAAGATCAAGTACTGTTCCAAACGTTCAGTAGTAAGATTGTGTGTTCAGTACTAAAAACAGTTTTATAAGGAGAAAATATAATATAATATAAACCGGTCTCTAATGATAACATTATGCCAGCAGTAGCACATAATGCAAATATCAAAAGGAGGCATCTCGGTAGTTTGAGAGGGATCAACCAAAGAAATGTTTTGTGAGCACTTCATTTCACCATGTTTCATACCCTTCACATTTTGGTACATCTACAGTTTCATAACAGTGACCTTCAAAATTGGTTACAGTTTTCTGAATGTTATCTATGAAAAGTGAAAATGATGCAGCATGTCTCTTCAGAATTTTGTTTAACGGATAAGTATTGTTTACAAATGATGGGCAAGTCAATCTTTGCAGTATGCACCAATTGTCAGTTGAAAATGCATACTGACTTCAAGAAATAGATAAAACATTTATTTTTTCTCTCTCTCAACATTCAGTGCTTATGTTTCTGGACACACACATAATTGGTCCCCGTTTTATTGATAGAATCTGAATACACTTAGGTATCTCAAACTTCTAAGACACGCTGCTGTTGCACTTACTGGAAGACATCCCACTTGATATAAAGCAATCAGTGTTATACCAACATGACATATGTCCCTCCTATTCCACATATGTAATGACAGACCCCCACTTTAGAGAACATTTGGAGAGCACTGGAATGTTTGTTCAGGAAACAGAAAATGATATGGACGCTCACCAAATGTAACACTTCATACTTTTATCTGTGGTGAAAATTAAAACAAGAGCTCTATTAGGAAGGTAAAACAAGACCTCTATTAGGAAACACTGGCAACTCCTGGAGCCATGAATTGCCTTATAACATGGGCCTTTGTTCTGGTTAACTCCAAATGAAATTCTACACACAGTAGTGTTTCTACAGAATCACTTTATAGTGTGCAGCAATGCTTTAGGCCAACATTTTGGGCACTGGCATGATAGCCATAATAATAAAGACTTAAACCTTGCTTGAGTTGTGTGTTTTCTGACATATGGTATAATAGTACAGGTGTTTGTGGAACCTCTGCTCCTAATGTCAGGACCAGGCGCGGCTCGTGGTTTCTATACTGGGGAAGGCTGCGGTATTTATCGATCGGAGCCAACATAGACGTCGGGTTACGCTACAGATTAGTCTGACATAAACAACTAAGGATTCAGGGGGAGGGGGTGGGCATATCACTTTCTACCTATAATTTTACGTACTGTATCTTCTATAATCAGGTATTAAATATCATTAGAAGCTAACCTCGAGTTAAAATCTTTGGTTAGTGTTTTTATACGTCATCATTACATTTTCTGACACTTTGCAGCAAATCATATGAAAAGACGCGTTTCGGAGAGATCTTTAATGCGACGAATCTTAACTTTGCGGCTGCTTAATATTTTAACATTTTTGGTGTTTTCAGTTCTAAACTTAAGGCGTTTATTGTGCTTTACCTCCAAAGCTCGAAGTTTACGAGTTCGCATGACGATACTGTGATGTTCTGGTGACGTCACAGGTCTTGTGCAAGTAAAACTCACTAAAATCTTGCAAAATACACTCCGAAAAAGAAACTTGCTAATATCACACGATATCAACAAAAGCAGTCAGCATCAGCAAGCAAGGAAAGTAAAGTAATGGGACAAATTTCGCGTGCTTTGTCCTCTAATCACTTATGAAACTCTCGCTAGATGGCAGTACTGTTATGTTTCTGTAGTCTATTGCACTCTGGCGGGATATTTGCAAACTTATTCTAAACGTGGATAAAATAGCCAATGGCAGAAACAAAACAACTATGTAAAACATTATCAAAACAATAATACTAAACGTCGATTAATGGCACATCGAAGCGTAGTAGAGATGTGCAGAGACAGAGATTGGATAGCGAAGTTTCGGCCACTCTACATTCCTTTATTACATAGATAGTGGAACGTGAAAAACGTGTGGTGGTTGGTATGACACCCTTAGGCTGCAAGCTCTGAGCCTTCGTGTCGCCCATAAAGAGCAGTACTATGTAGAAGCCACGCCCCCAAACCGCTACTACATGCAGCTTACGGACGTTCCAAGGCGCAGCCTAAACATTACTAACCGTTCGGAAAACATCTATCAATACAAGCAGTTCCAAAAACGTTGACCGTCGTTATTTTAATTGGAATGGGCAATATGCGAAATTCGTCCTGATAATTTAAATTATGTAATACGTTCTTGCGAAATTTACTTTAACATATATTTTGGGGCGGCTCCGCCTCAGAGCCTTTAATTACGAGCCGCGCCTGGTCAGGACAGTGGTTGGTGGTGCTGTTATCTTGATTCTATGTGGCTATGTCCCATACATGTTAACTCATTGAAGTTCGATTAGAAGATTATTTCAAGTACCACAGAAAAAAGTAAGTAGTTTCAGTAGAAAAAAAAACAAAGTTGGTATCTTATTTTGGCATATATAAATGATAAAAGTTATTTGCGAATTTCAGGAAATTCATCATATTTTCCACTATAACTTGGCAAAAACCACACCCATTGAAGTTCTATTAGAAGATTCTTTCAAGTACCACAGAAAAAAGTATGTAGTTTCAGTAGAAAAAACAAAGTTGGTATCATAATTTGGCATATATGACTGATAAAAGTTATTTGCAAATATCAGGGAATTCACCATATTTTCCACTATAACTTGGAAAAATCACACCATGGTATACTTATTCATTCTTTATATATTTGGGGTCACATGTCTTAGCTCCTTCATCCTCTATTTCTGAATGTATTATAACATATAACCCTCTGAGTGATTTATCTGTTGTCTACATTATGTAAATCTCTGTGGCTGAACACTATATGGAATTCTGGATACAGATCATAATATATGTAATAAACAGTTCCCAAGTTTTCCATATACACATATATTTTACCATAAAGACTGATACACATGAACACTGCATGAAGTACAAAGGCAGACTGAATTAATTGTGGTGGCGGCTCGTCAGAGCAGTTCATGTTCCAGAGATTGTAATTTGTGTGGTTCACGTGACCTATCGATGCCACACAACCCCCCCCCCCCCCCCTACACCACAGTACGGATTACAGTCTATGACCACTGAGGGGAGGTTGAGTGGGTGTCAGCTTCAGCGTGAGTGGTGCAAGTTGGCAGGCATACGACCGGAAGCTCCATCTCCGTCGGGTCGGCATATGGAGGTGTGACGAGCGCCTGCCGGTCCAACTCGTAATCTAAAAAGCAGTGGGGAGGACTAATGCATCAGCCAACTCAGGAGTAGCGGTATGCGAGAGGAGGCGGTGTGTGAGTGTGCCTTCCCCGAATGCATACTGAGCAGTCCGAAGAAATGAAAGCTCGAACACATGATGGGTCGCACTCCTGTGGGAGAGACAAGCTGTGCTCTATCTTGACGTTGAGTTCCTCAGTGAGGGTCGGGCCTGTGCTGTCGGTGAGCAGTACAAGAACATGATTATCGAACACCATAAACGACATGTCATCGATGCGGTCAGGTGGTACATTGCGGCGCAATATGAAGGACGGGGTATCCGCGTCTATAGCACCTGAAATGTCTTCAAAACCTGTGATAGGGATGATGATGACATGCCTGAGGAACCCGTGAGCTGTGGTGGTGACTCATTGGACGAAGAAAACCCAACTGTAGGTTGCTTGGACTTGTTAGCGGGTTTGTCAAAAGAACATGTGCTCGGGCAGTCCAACTGGGATGGCAGAGGGGTGTCGGAGTCTACAAAGGCAGGCTTGAGCCTGTTTAGAGATCTTTTATCATAATGTCGAACGTCATCTCACCCCTCCAGAGTACTTTGTAGGGGCCGAGGTAAGGAGGTTGTAAGGGTTGTCTGACAGAGTCGTTCCTGAGCATGATGTGTAAGCAAGTGCTGAGTGCAGTCGGCATGTAAGTGTCAGGTGAGGAATGGCTGTCCGGGTGTTTCTAAAGTGTGCATGCATCCTTCCGATAAAGTCTGGGAAGGAAGGGGAATCTCCAGGATCTTGGGGGAGAATTAGTTCCCCTGGTAAAACTCGGTTTTCACCGAAAACAAATTCGGAAATTGTCCCATAAAAATCTGGTTTAAATGTGGAACATAGGCCCAGCAACACCCAAGGAAGTGCTGCAGACCAGAGACAGTTGTGGCACCTGAATTCAGTTTTAAGGGTGCAGTGCCATCGTTCCACCAACCCGTTGCTTTGCGGGTGGTAGGCTGTTGTATGGATCTTTTTAATACCGCAGAGAATACAGAGAATTGTAAAAAGTGTAGATTCTAACTGTCGACCATGGTCGGTTGTGATGGAGGACAGGCAGCCGAACCTAGTGATCCAAGAAGAAACGAAACCCTTGGTCACAGTTTCTGCTGTGATGTTGGGTAAGAGGATAACTTCCACCCAACGAGACATTCAGTCTGTTGTGGACAGAATATACCTGTGGTCCTCCGATGGAGGCAGGTGACCGATAAGATCCATATGTACATGACGGAAATGTCACTTAGGGATGTCAAACTTGCCGAGTGGTGGAGAGGTGTGACGCCCTATTTTGGTTCATTGACAGAAAATGCAGCTGTGTGCCCATGTTTGACAGTCCTGTTTCACATCTTTCCACACTAAACGCTCGGTGACAAGGCGAGTGGCGGCTCAGATGCTGGGGCGGGCGAGATTATGCAAGGCGTCGAAAACCTGTCGGCACATTGTGGGCGGAAGCAAAGGCCACAGAATGCCTGTAGAAGAGTCGCATCACACTTCGTCTGAAATGCCAGGGAACTTAGCCTTGGTAAACATGAGCGAAGACTGTGGGTCCATGAGCAGACCCTGAGTGTCCTCATCCGAAGCCTGTAGAGTGGCGAGGTCGGATAAATTGATGATACTTGAAACAGCATTGATCCGCGAGATGAAATCAGTGGGGATGTTCTCCGCGCCTTTGATGTAGCGTACGTCTGTAGTAAATTGAGAGACCAGGTCGAAGTCGCAGAAGCGTCTGGGAGGAAGATCCTCTGGCGGATTGCAGAAGGCGTCTGCCAGTGGTTTGTGATCAGTAAGAATGAAGTAAGGATGGTCCTCGATGTCAGTGCGAAAATGTTTGACAGCCTCGTACACCACCAGAAGCTCTCTATCAGAAGCAGAGTATTTCTTCTGTGCTGTAGACAGTATTTTAGAGAAGAAATGAGGTGGTGAAACTGTGTCGTCTTTGTTCTGTTGTAATACTGCCCCGACCACAATGTCACTGCTGTCTGTAGTGGTGAACAAGTCGGCAGATGGATCAGGTGGGTGAGTATGACTGCGCGAGCTAAAGCTGTTTTAAGAGCCCTGAAGGCCTCTAGCATGGGTTCAGTCCAACGGACTGGTTTAACGCCCAAAGTTTGTTTGCTGGAGAACGAGTCCATTAGCGGGGCCTGCATGGTGGCAGCAGGAGGTAGATAACAGCAGTAGTAATTTATAGTACCTAAGAAATGTCTGAGTTCTTTGTACGTAGCTGGGGGTGGCAATGACATGATAGCCTGCACGTGGGGTTTGGGAGACTGTATTCTGTCTGCGGAGACAGTGTGTAATCCAGAAATGTAACAGAAGACTGACGCAATTGGAATTTTTCTTTGTTGACCTCCACATCGTTGGATGCCAAAGTCTGGAGGACTTGGGATAAATGATCTTCATGGTCTTCAGTCGGTTTGCTGAAAATGAGTGTGTCATCCAGGTATGCGAAGCAAAATTCGAATCTTCATAAGATTGAGTCAGTGAAACATTGTCATGTTTGTGCTACATTCTTTAAACCGAATGGCATGAAGTTGTACTTGAACAAACAGAGTGGCAAGATGATCACAGTCTTTGGAATGTCTTCCAGCACTATGCGAATCTGCTGATAAGCATGTTTGCCGTCAGTCACACTGAAGATTGTGGCGCCCGATAACATATGAGTGAAGTCATGTATGTTTGGCACAGGGTAATTGTCTATGACAGTGCGAGCATTTAAACTTCTGTAATCACCACACATTCGAATAGAACCATTGTGTTTGGTGATGAGGTGAATTGGTGAAGACCAATTGCTGTCTGATGGCTGTCGAATGCCTGCCTCCAGAAGTTAGTTAATTTGCTGCTGCACCGCACACAACTTAATGGGGTTGAGGTGTCTAACCTTGTGTCTAATAAGAGGGCCGACAGTGGTAATTATCTTGTGTGTCATTCTGTCAGTGATTCAGTGATGGAAGAGACTGAGAACTGCACACAAGGCTGAGTACCATCCTGACATGGAGTTTTGGGATGAGTGGGCCGTGATGAGGTGTAGCCATTAGCGCAAGTGAGAAAAGGCAGCATGAAAGTCACATGCCTATTACGTGAGTGCAGCTTGTGCTTGTTTGTAGAGGTCGGCTGTGTGGGTGCTTGGGCAGTGCGGAGGTCACTAAACACAAATCATCACATGCAATGAATGTTTTTGAACTAACCTGATGAGTATTCAAACTGATGCTTGGCAATGAAGTCCGATCCAGTAAAGGAAATGCAGATTTCAGTTTCAACAGTGAGGTGCGGGCCGCAGTGAGCTCATTGTAAGTGTGAGCAATGCATTGTTTCAGCTCGTCGTTCTCCTGGCAGAGGTGCACTGCTGAGTTGTATTCTGAAAGTAGGTTAATGATGCAGGTTACAATCTTGCCCGCGAGTGTGGAACACTCATGGACTAAATCCCATGTTAAGACGGAAACAGAATGAGGAGAGTGGGTGCCGGAGTACAGTATCTGAGTGTTAGACAGGTGGTGTAACACTGAACACTGGACTACATTTGGGGAGAGCTTGTAATGGGACAAAAAAATCCATACCGAGAATTGGTTCGTCGATGTCGGCGATGTAGCATGTCCACAGAAAATGCTGAGAAGGGGATAAGTGCACCATTACTTTCACAGAATCGACAGTTTGTAACATTGATGCGTTGACAGCTCATAGGAGAGACTACATCAGTGAAAAGTTGGCAGCAGCCAATGATCGAATTATGATAGACAGGTCAGCGCCAGTGTCATTTAGGTAGACAAACTGCGATGAAATGTCTGTCATGTATAAACGACCGCTCAGCTGAGGGGACGAGTGGACAGAGTGCAATGTTAGGGGATGTCTGTGAAGTTCCCCGCAGGACTCGGTGTCACTTAGTTCCTGTGGTCAGCATTGGGTGTTGACAAGGTAACGAGAACTTCTTGGCCTCAGCCCCAAAAATCTTGTGGTACCAACAGTATGGATGAGCCGGATGTGGTGGTGGCAGTGACTGTGATAGCGGGAGAGGCTTGTCCTCGTTGATCTGTTCTGGGACATAAACCAGGATGTATGAAGCATGGGCGATTCTTGAGTGCTCAGAAAGAGGAGAGGGCAAATGAGTACTGCCTGGCGACATAGAAGGTGTGGAAGTGGAATGGGCTCTGCCCCTGCCTGCAGAGGGCCAGTAAACAGGAGGTGTAGTGTCACACAGCGATGGTGGATGAGCTGGGCGTTTCTGGTGCAGGAGCACATACAGCTAATCTGCGATGTGTAGGCGAGAACCGATAGACTCAAAAGAGTGCGGCAGTAGGTGTATCTGTAGGTCAGTAGGTAACTTAGCAGACCATACCGCTCACAGGGTGACGTCTGGCATCATGTGTTCTTTTATGAGTAACATGAGGCAGCACCAAAGTTGTGACGGAATGTGGTCCCCCAGGTGCTCTTCATACAGAATCTTGATTATCAATTCTTGTGGCAAGCAGGAAGTCGGTCCAATATTGTTTTCTTGGCAAACTCATACTTCGGTGGTGGTGGAGGCGAAAGTAGGAGATTACAAATTAAATCCAAGTGGTCGTGAAGGTGTGTGACCAAACATAGGAACTTGGAGTTGTCATCAGCTCGAAGAGGTGCTCCACCAGTGCGAACCATGAAACTGGGTTGTCCTTGTGTAGGGGAGATAGCTAGGGTAGGCGGACTGGAGGTGGAGACGAAGGTGGCTTCAGCGTGTCTTGGAAGGCCTGCAGTCCCGCTGCACAAGAGTTCATTCTAGGATCCGGCATCACCAGAGTGGAAATGTTACTAGCACACACGTTCAGAACAATGGCTGGTTGTATAGTCTCTGAAGATGCCTGAAAACATGACACGGCAGGCATAGTTGGTACTGTAGAAGTGAACGGGCGAGCAGGGTGTAATGAGGGGCTGTAATTTGGACCAGAAATTGCAGGAATAGCACTGACATTGTCGAACTCGGAAATGACACGGAAGGCTGGTGTGGCAGACACAGATGGTGCTGCAGAAGGAGTGAGCGGTTGTGTGGTCAGAATCGAGGCCCCCTGTGGGGGTGGGGTGTGGCCTGGAGCTTAAAGTGGAAACAACGAGAGTTTTCCGTGCACTCTGGTTATGCACCCTTTGTGGTAGGATCATAAAACACTGGTGAAACCTGTTGGCTGTTGCACTGTCATAGTACTACATTGCTGGGTGAAGAGGCTATGTTGAGTGCACTCGTACCCACGTGGTCGCGAAACTGGGCTGCCGATCCGGTGGTTTGTTCTGGCAAACTGGAGGCATAAAAATGTCTGTTACTGATTTGTAAAGAAGGCGAGGCTGGTGTAGATTGGTAATAGTTGAATGCATGTGCGTTTTGCACAAATAGCGGCGTTGCACACGGCACTACTGCAACTGACGTCGTGGTGCGTAGAGGATAGGAGCGCGTGTGCGAATTTCGGTCCCTTTGAACTTTGTACAAGCAATCGATTGTCACACTATTTAAAAGATCGTCCACTTCACTTTTCATTTATTCTTGTGCGTAATCTGGTGTAACAAAACCTGAGTCCATTGTCTGAGGTATCTACGTAACACTCGGTTGTTGTGGAGTTGCTAAAGTAGAGGTTATACTCCTCGAAGATCCTAGATCATTGTCCGTTAGCTGCGAAATAACTGACAACAGAGGATTGTGTTGGCTGGTTGTAAGAGGTGGGCCACCAAATCTTCGTAAAGAATGTTCAGTGATGTAACCATGGCATCGTACATGAAACCTGTTGATTCTATTGACCAGTCGTGGAAGACGTAGAACTTTTTGTCCGGGGTCACCAATATGGGATTCTGGATATGGATTGTAATATACGCAATAAACAGTTCCCAAGTTTTCTATATACACATGTATTTTACCATAAAGACTGATACACATGAACCCTGCATGAAGTACAAAGGCAGACTGAATTAAACATGGCGGCTTGTCAGAGCAGTTCATGTTCCAAAGATTGTAAATTGTGTGGTTGATGTGACCTATCGACGCCAAAACTATTTATCCTAACCAAATAAAAGCATCTGATGAATGTAATAAAGATGTTGGCATTTAATTAATTAATACAGAAAAAGTGGGAAATGCCACATTCTTTTAATAAATTCATTGCTATGGTACTGACTATGAAAAAGTAATAAAATTGTATCAGATTCCCTTGACTGAATTAGTGTAATTGAATTACTCAACACACCTCCAACATACAGCAGATTCCAATCATAAAATTCCTTATAATCCACTGTGTATACGCTGTGTGAGTGTGGATAGGACACCAGCAGTTTGCTATGGGGCCATATTGACAGTTTTTGTGCGTGGCCTTACACTGTGCTGCTATAAATGACAACTCAGATTGCATGAAATAACTGATGATGCCCTACCTGTATCAAATGCATAATTTTTGAGCCAACAAAGAGTTTTCTGAAATCTAAGACTGTTTTTAATGTTAATTTAGATTAAAATTACTCATAAACAGTGAATGTTAGAAAGTACTCATGGTAAACAGGTACTAAGTAAAATAAAGGTAGTAAGTATGTAGCAGTTGAAAATTGATTATCTTTTGTGTAAATCTGGAAAATAATTGATGAAACTTTTGGCTACTTTCGATGAATAATGTCATCGAAATATCAGTTTCATTCCTAGGCATAATAACATTCGCTTCAGTAGAGACAGTGTGAAGTAAATGCACATTATCATTATGATGTGCCACATGATAAAATGGTTCTCTTCGTACACTAACTGATGGCCAAGTCAGTTCATTTAACAGACAACCTATATGCAGATTATAACCTCCTAAATATCATTCATTTTTATTTCTGGCTTTAAAAGTGAACATCTGAGGTTGGGCTTTACCATGGCTGTTATCAATATTAATTGTTATGTACGAATCATATACTGTATGGACAATTCAGGTAGAATGTGAATAATTTATGGAGTATAGGAAGCAACTCACTGAAATGTAGAAGTGCAGAACTGTTGAAAGGCACATGTAGGCACATATACTCTGAAGCGGCAAAGAAACTGGTATAGGCATGCATAATCAAATACAGAGATATGTAAACAGGCAGAATACAGTGCTGTGGTTGGCAGTGTTTATATAAGACAACAAGTGGCTGGCGCAGTTGTCAGATCTGTTACTGCTGCTACAAGGGCAGGTTATCAAGACTTAAGTGAGTTTGAATGTACAGCACACAAGTGATGGACTACAGCATCTCCGAGGTAGCAATGAAGTGTGGATTTTCCTGTATCACCATTTCACAAATGTACCATGAATATCCTGAATCTGTTAAAATATCAAGTTTCCAACATTGATGCTTCCAGTAAAAGATCCTGCAAGAACAGGACCAATGATGACTGAAAAGAACATGACAGAAGCGCAACCCTTCCACAAATTGCTGTAGATTTCAATGCTGAGCCATCAACAAGTGTCAGAATGTGAACCATTCAATGAAACATCAACTATATTGGCTTTTGGAGCCAAAGGCCCACTAGTGTACCCTTGATGACACAAAGATTTACACCTTGCCCATCAACACTGACATTGGACTGTTGATGGCTGGAAACATGTTGCCTGGCTGAACAAGTCTCGTTTCAAATTGTATCAAGCAGATGGAAGTGTGTGGGTATGGAAACCAGAGATCCTGCATGTCAGCAAGAAACTGTTCAAGTTGGTGGAGGCTCTGTAATGGTGTGGGGCATGTGTAGTTGGAGTGATGTGGGACCCCTGATATAACTGGATAAGACTCTGACAGGTGACACCTACATAAGTATCCTGTCTGATCACCTGCATCTGTTAATGTCCATTGTGTATTCCGATGGACTTGGGCAATTCCAGCAGGACAATGTGGCACCCCCCCCCCCCCCCCCCCCCATGTCCAGAATTGCTACAAAGTGGTGAGCATGTAATGTTTTCTTAGCACCTATTGACTTTTAATGGTTTCTGAGTCAATAAATTCTTGCTTGTTGAAATAGGTGCAGTCACTATTTCATTCAACTCAACATGAATCCAGCTACTCATTCTTCATTACATTCAGTGAAGATTTCATCAAGTATTTGTTTAGAAGTGCATAATGAACAAAAATGAAGAACGGTCAACATTCAGCTGTAGTTGATTTCAAAATAGAATGTATGCTGCGTGGAAATGATTTAAAAATAGAATTTATAGTCTGTGGAAAAGATTGACTATGTCACTGCATCCATAGGTAGGAGTGTTTTAATATCTGTGTTTATTAACTATAGGTGAGATGTGGCCTTGGCTCATTCTTGATTATTGATTATCGTTTTCTTCCTGGAATTTCCATTATTATAATAACAAACTTATTTAGACTGTTAGCAAATGGAAAATTCACTTGGGAAAACCATAAAATCCCAGGAAGACAGAATTGGTGACCTACCTTACCTTCAGAAAGTGAAATTTTGAGTACTTCTGACAAACTCACATAAAATTACAAAGAACTATCATAGCTTTCAGAACAATTGTTTGCTTCCTTGGGAAGGAAAGAGAGATGGAGAGGAGAAATGTAAATTGGAGGGGCAGGTCACAACTACTGTTCTGGGAACAAAGGGAGACAAAGATGAGAAGGATAGAGAGAGGAGAAGATCAAAGATATTACATTGGCATTGTGGTGGCTTCTCTTCAGAGGTGACAGACAGATAGAATGAGAAGTAAAAATTGATTAAGACAAAGAGAAATGAAATTGGTGGTGCAATTAAGAATTAAGAAAGTGGGAAAGGAAATGGAGGAAAATCGAAGGGTTAGAAAGGTGGGGAGGAGGAGTAAGATAATGTATTTTGCCTAGGATGATTGTTGTACCAGTATATGTCTGTTTGATGCACACATGTAATTATAGTAAGTTCTTTTGCTAATCAGGTTTACTTTGTGTGTGATTCACATTGGTTTGTTGCATACAAGATTATGCAAGTTATTGCAAATGTAGAAGAATTTAAGCAACCTTTTTCATAAACGTATTTCATAAAAGCAATGGAAGTAACGTTCAGTGATGATAATAGAGTAAGAAATGTACTCACAGCTGTTTAAATATCTGGAACATTCCTTGTCCCCGTCACAAGTACTGAATAATTCTAAAACTAGGTCTAGAAATATTGTGTTCATGGTGTAGCTCTAGGCCTGATCACAGATGCTTTAGATGTTATGTATTTAAATTTTTGGATTTTGATGCCCCTGGTTTTTGAATTTCAGTTATTTTTCTGACAAGATTCTTTTTCGGTGGCACCAGATTCACTTCAACACATCACAGCACTCTGGCCACACCATTATGTAAATAGTTTCATTTTGTTTATACAATACTGTGTGCTTAGCAGCTTTGTGTCATGTGTACCAGTAACTGTCACATTCTTGAATGGAATTCTGTTTCCTCAATAATTCTGAGCCCCACTATTTTAAAAAAGAAAGCACTTGTTTGTAAACTTATAAATACAGTATGGGGGACAGCAACTTGCCTATTTAAATTTGGCACCCTGAAGCAAGATCATTCTGAGAAGGTGGGGGGTAGGCACATTCAAGAGGGCAGAGTGTAAACTTGTAGATTCAGTGTTTCACTTAGTATCATGGAGTAGACAAAACTGTAATGTACGTTCACTGATGATGTGTACTTTTGTAATGGTCACTCTATCATTGCCATGCAATGAGCATCCCATACTCATTTCAATGGTATGCCTCGAGTCTTGTTCCTGGCTGGCAGTTGTATGTTTCATGAGTAAACAACTTCAGGGAAACTGGTGATGCGAAAGGGGGGGGGCGGCTTCCATGCCATGAACAGCAAGGTCACAGGTCACCCCAGAACATTGGGTAGGTAAGGGTTTCTGTTTTATGATCCTCCAGTGCTCTACCAACAAACATGTGGCTTCTGTTGGGTTGTCTTCTCATTCTGTGGGGTGAATCCTTTATGAAGAACTAAAATTTCATGCCTACAAGTTAGCTGTGGTGCAGCAACTAAATCTATGAGATTTTGTTGCTTGAGAAACTGCATGTCAGGTGCTTTTTTGCATGCCTAACAATGAACTTGTTCTCTTCAGTGATGAGTCTCACTTCCATCTTCTGGGATCTGTAAATAGGCATAACATATGCTACTGGAATTCACAATGTCTAACTATACATACAGTACTACAACTTGGAATAATTGATCCATGATTTTTTTCAAGAATATTGATGGGCAGTTTTGGTGACTGCTTACCATTAAGTCTACATAATTCAGGAGTTTTTGCTGCCAACACTCAATGAGTTGGATGTGGGCAGTATATGGTTCAACAGTATGGTGCTTCAGCACACACAGAGTGTGTTTCGACAACTGTTTTGCTACACTACTTCCCAGGATACCTCATCTTCTTGAGAGGTGATCTGCACTGGCCAAGGTGGTGACCTGGTTAGCTCCATCTGACAGTCATGCTCCATGCCCCATGTGACAATGACTTTTTCATGGAATATTCCTAGTTTCCTTCCTCATATGAAGAACAACGTTCATCAAGATGTCACCTACATACTCCTTGATATGCTGGAAAGAGTTGAAGAAAACTTCTGAGTTCAATTAACACAATGTATTGAGAATAATGGACGTCATCTGCTTGATATCATCTTTAAAATTGTGCAGACAGAGAGTACTGAAATGTTGTACTTGGTGCTGTTCAAAGAATTAAATATAAACCTGCCTTGCTTTTATTTAAATTGAATTTTTAAATAAGCATGTTGCTCTGCCCTACTCTGTTCATTATTGGTGTATATTTCATAGAGTTTGAAGCGTATATAATTCCCTGAAATATTCATTTTATGTGTTTCTGTGGCAGTTCTTATTAATTTTGAACTTCTAAAAAACAACTACAGTGCGCACAATAAATTGTATCTGGGACCATAAATAAGAAAAAAATGAGAAATGTAATAGTGCATTTGTAGAAAATATTGTCCTGGAAAACCACATGGGTATAGTGATCTTTGTCGATTGATTTCAAATAAAAGATTAGTGAACTGGTGTAGCGACTGTGGTTCAGAATACATGTTAAAATGTAGATCACCCATTTAATTGGTTGTGTAAATCAACTGAAAGTTTGGAGGAAGGAAATTGTATAGGACAGAGACTAGTAAAGTAGTGCGGTACCAGGGCATAGGACCGTGCCTACTACAGTAATCCAGTTTTAAATCAGACTTCAGTGTGCACCACAAACAAACAAGAAAAGTTTTCATCATAATTTTACATTACATGTGAGAGGAAATGGAGAAAGTAGGGTGGGAATGGAAAGGGGGGAGGGGTACAGTATTGGATAAGTCATTCTTATCTTACAGGGCAGCTAGGGGTGGTAACAACATACACTTACCAGAGCTGATGGTGGCACAGCCATGCATGTTGAGGCTTTCTTACATCTCATACTATTATAAAACTCCATAAATTGATCTCTGGCCATGAAATGCTGATTTAATAGGCAGCTCTGTGTGGGAAATAGTTTACAGGGAAGGACATTCAGAGAAAAAAGCAAAAGTAGGTGTTTCTAGAATGAAATTTTCACTCTACAGCGGAGTGTGCACTGATATGAAACTTCCTGGCAGATGAAAACTGTGTGCTGGATCGAGACTTGAACTCGGGACCTTTGCCTTTCGTGGGCAAGTGCTCTACCAACTGAGCTACCCAAGCATGACTCACACCCCGTACTCACAGCTTTAATTCCGCCAGTACCTCATCTCCTACCTTCCAAACTTCACAAAAGCTCTCCTGCGAACCTTGCAGAAATAGCACTCCTGGAAGAAAGGAGGAGAGCTTCTGTGAAGTTTGGAAGGTAGGAGATGAGGTACTGGTGGAATTAAAGCTGTGAGTAAGGGGCGTGAGTCATGGTTGGGCAGCTCAGTTGATAGAGCACTTGCCTGCAAAAGGCAAAGGTCCCGAGTTCGAGTCTCGGTCCAGTACACAGTTTTAATCTACCAGGAAGTTTCAAAGTAGGTGTGTTTGAAAGGCTGCTGATTAAAGTACTGTATGGAATAATGTTGCAGAGCAAGGTGAAAAAGAATGTCCATAAAAGAACTATTTGAATGTTAATTAACTTTTATACTGGGCATTTTGTTCCGAGTGAGTTGTTCCGTATCATTTTGTTGCACACAGAAACTGAATACCCTGTGTGAGTTTTCTGGGTTTGAGATGCTGTAGAAGATTCAGCTGCCATTTTCTGGTGTTCTGTTTCAGTATTTAGTTTATGCAACTAGTATTTGTCTCCTGGTGTCTCTAGGGTTATTTTCATGCTGCTAAAACACATGGAAATATAATAACAACAACATGTTTGATGCATCAAAAAAAATTTTCACGTTGTCCGAGTCATTACTTTTTGTTTACATACATGCCAGATGAAAATGCAGTTACTGTTGTTCAGAGAATAAACTTTTTTTAATACATGTGACAGCTTTGACAGTATTTAAAACGTGAATTGTCAATATGTTTTGAAGATACAACGACTGCAGTAATATTTATGCCACACCCTGAAATGTGTCATATTGCTTTATGTGTTCATGACTGACACATCAACAAGTCATGCACATAAAATAATACTGAACTGGATCTTTAAACAGATTCACCTCCATCAGTGCGGTTGATTCAGGATCCTCAACAAGGAACAGAAGAAAGTGGTGATGGGCAGTCTACCACTGATATGCTCCGTGATTTGCTCAATCAGAAACGGCATTTGCTTTTATCTAAACTAACCTCCATGGACTCTGAGGTAAGTTACAAGTACAATGGTGTAGTGAGAGCAGGAAACTTGTTCTGAATTTTGTCATACTTATAGTTTTAAAAATCCACAGAACTATAGGAGCATGTTGATCTCCACTTTTCCTGCAAATGACTCTCCCACTACATCTCTAGACCATCCCAAAACCCGCATTACTTAGCTGCAAAATTAAACTAAGTTTATGATTTGGATTATTGCTTGCTTCCCACATAATTCATTTGTTTTCTTTGATGAACACTATATACCACATAATACAGTAATCATATACACAGATCATAGCTGCCCTTACATCTGATGAAAGGCATGATTTTTTTGTTCCTTTCCTTTTTCTTTCTGTATTTGATGTAAAGCCGTTACAATCACTTGTTTGGTGTATACTACCCATAAAAACTTTGCACATGTTTCTGGTATTGATAAAACTCTGCTGCTCTGTTTATTGATATGTGCTCTTGATTTAATAAAGGAAAAAGTTATTACATGAAAATTTACCTTCCTTATTGCAAAGCAAGAAAAAATCCCTTTAGCAGTTGCTAAAGCCAAAGAATCTATGTAGGAGAGGAATGTTCTTGATTGACTAAAATGTAGTCAAGAAATTCAAATAGAAACCTATAAAGTTCCTGCCAAATGTTTGAACTCTACAAAAGTTCAGTGTTTGACAAGTATTGTGTGGCATTGAAGAATGTTCCAAAAGCAGATGCATGAAATTAAAAAGTAGAGACTTTTAGACACTGGTCTTAACTTTCATGTGTTAATATTAGCAATAAATTTGTAGCATATTACATCTGTCCATTGGTAGGCAAAAAATAAATGAATTTACATTTTTTTATGGACTATCCTTACAAATATTTCTTACTTTCCACCCTTCAAAAATTTCTGTGCTTATGTTTCAAAATATATATATTTGTAATCTAGTGTATTCATACTTTCCTTCCCATTATGTAGATTCACCCACCCTTTATCTTTTCAAGCTGTAGTAAAAGTTATAAAGCTACAGTATTGTAAATATTCATCTTATAATATCCTTTTTATCTTTAAGAATAGATTATTATGCCTATCCATTCAGTCCTTTTATTTGTGTCATGTGTCACATATCCCAGTAATTCAGGAAAATTGTCAGGAACTTGAATGGATTAGTGTTGAGTACATGGGGTGTCTGAAAGTAAAACTTGGAACACTTATGTTGAATATCTGTTAATCATTCAAGTTTTCCTAATGTCAATATCAGAGATTCACAAATCATTGTGTTTATTGTGTTCTTATGTCTTCAGTTGGTTTTTTAGTTTGTAATATTTGATTTCTTGTGAAGTTTCTTATTCAGGCATTAAATAATCTTATATAGACATTATTAATTTTGTAAACTCAGTGTAAAGCATGATTCATGTTTTGTGTGGTTTTTAATTGTTTCGAAATGAAACAGGTATATAGAGTTTTGGAATGACAACAGCTGGCTGGCCTATGTTGAAAGAACAATTTTATTTATTTGATTGTTGTCTCGATCTTAATTCCAGATAAACAATGAGTATGAAGCCAAGTTTCTGCATGCATGCTGTGTGATTATTTTATGCTGTCCATTTCTGTATTAATACATTATACTTATTTTGTGCTTTATTATTGGGGTACTGTTCCTTATATTTCACTATGAGTCTCTGTAAGCTTAACACAGTTTTACAGTTTGTGAAACAATTTTTCTAATTTTAGTTCTTTTGTCAATTTACTTTCAGTATTAATGAATTTTAAAGGAAAAAACCTTATCAGAAAATTGCAGTGGGTAGTTTTTTTTTTTAGATGATTTTAAGATCTTTGAATCCCATGGAACACTGCATATTATGAACATTTTTACATGGTAAACCTATTTTGGTAACAAATTCAACAGTAAATGTGCAATACACAAGAGCTATGAGACATCAACACGCAAGTTTATTATGTCAGGAAATACATCAATGGATGAGTAAACAGCAATTTACAGGAAAATAACATACATTTGTTTTTATTATTAGAACACATAATTACTGAAAATTTGCTTCATAATGCTTGGATATCCCTGTTATGTCACAACACTACAATAAAAAAAGAAATTAATGGTTGTCATCCCTGACATTTGTGTATTGTTGTCTGGTGTAAATGCACTGCAATTCAAAGAGAAAGTGCACTATTTGGTGGCCAAAGCACAGTTGTCGAGTTCTTACCTCTACCAGCTAATTCACATTACATCTCCGTTGTGACTCGCAGTGGCAAACAAAAATTAAATAACAAGGTACCATGATAATTAATAAAGCATACCATCAGCTAAAAATTATTTATATAGGTTTATGTTACACAGATACAGTTGGAAATTATTAATGTGATTGTATATGATCTGCACGGTTTCATATGATTGATCTGGAGTGAAATGATATAACAATGTCCATAAGCAACTTAATAACTGTCTAAGGACTATGAGAAATAGATTAGTGTGATGCTGGAGATTCTCATCAACATAGATGAGAACATCATATTAGGCTTTGTTAAATCAGAAATATTTGCCATTAAAATACTATCTTGCCTACTGAATTTCACACTCTGAGCTATTCAGAACACTGGAATCACAAAAAGTCACAATAGCTCAAACCTATGGAAAGCAATTTGTAGCTGAAGACCAAATTCAAACAGCCCACTAAAATTTTACAATTTTTCTGCATAAAAATGACTAATATAGCATGTTTTAAGCCACCATAATGAAAGCTTTGAGGAACATATTCCTAAATGGAATGGTATAATGACAATATTAATCTACTTCGCCGTTTTGAAGCCATTCCTTTTATAACAGATATGACTATATGAGAAATATTTTGAAATGTTGGGTGTGGGAAATCCAAAATAAATTTATTCAACAAAGTAATGTCAAGAAAGAATTCTGTCAATTTGTGTGATCTAAATGCTGGAAAAAAAAGATTAGCTACTGAGAAAAGAGCTTCAAATACCCAGACTGCAGTGAAGTTAAGTTACAAATGAGGTATTGTTCAAACAACAATGAACTGACTGTATAAATAGTGTGCATATTTTCAAACCTTGTGGAATGTTTCCTACCTTGTATATATTTTAGTGAAGAAATCCTAGGCAGTGAGCTACGCTTTATATCAAGAATAGTATTCAAGTTTTCTATAATATTTGATGGGATAAGGAAAGTAGGGCCTCCAGATGAACTTGTGACATTTTATTGCTTTTTGTGCTATTTCTTTTGTTACTTTCTTCAAAACTTCCGTTTTCTTTTGTTCTTTTGTTTTTTAGGGTGGGACTGAGAACACTTTACATGGCTCAACTGAGGGTGTGGCTTCTTGCAATGCATCCGATGCTGGCAGTATCATCACAAACCCGGCATTCACAAGACAAAGGGCCGGTCACCAAGCTTCGTTCCGTAGTACTGTTTCTGATAGTGAGATAGAACAGGGCAATGTGAGTTTTTGCATTTTTGTATAGCCACATTTGCCACGCTTTTTTCCGTTGTTTGCCTGCTGAGTGGCACCTATTTTTGCAGTTTAGCCTTTGGTTCTGCTGCATGTTGCATGATTTTTCTTTTTGTAAAGGGTCTATTCTGTGATAGTCAAGTTATTGATGCCCTGTATAGCTCTTGAGCAATAATCTAAATCACTGGTTCCCAATCTACAGCAATAAAACCTCTGATTGATTACTTGCACCATAACCACTCTTTACTTTTAATGATTGTTAAGAATCAACAGTATTCTTGAATATTAGTCTGGGGAAGTCATAAATGTGTTGAATATTACTTTCCAGTACCAGATGAGTGGATAAGTTGCTTCTTCGTTCTTTATAGAAACCCTAAGGTTCTGTAGGCTAATTCAGAAAATTGGCTTTCCACTACCAGCTAAGTAGATAAGTTACTTTTCCTTTATTTATAAGAGACTTAAGGTTCTGAAGGTTGCAGTTTGGGAACTGCTGATTTAGATTTGAGTTTTTATACATTCTGCAACTGAAATATGTGATTCGGAGTATTTTAAACTTGACTTGGAAAAAAAGAAAAAAAAAAAACATTTTAGCCTTGATAGTTACTATGAAGAGAACTTACTGATTGCAAATTTGTGTACTCCACATACTAAACTCATTAATTTATGTGATTTTCATTTATTAAGGAAATTATTTACTCAATGTTGTGTACACTGCTGGCCATTAAAATGTGTTTTGACATGAAGGCAGCGTGCAACAGAAGTCAAACTAGCATGAAGTGTACAAAATGCTTAGATATGCAAATAATTACCATTGCAGTGCAGCTGTTCAAAGTAGGTAGGAGTGACACCATCTGTGTTATATATAAGACTATGCTATGGGTTTCTCATTCAAAAATTACATCTCAGTGTTGTTTGTTTCTGAGAAGATTATGTTAGGCTGCATCATAGAAGGAGAAACACATACTATCTTGTGACAGAATTTGACTATTGAGGCTGTAATTTATTATTCTGTGATATTGCTATTCATATTGGCCAAGATCTCATTAGAATATGTCATTGATTGGTTCAGGAAGGCCATAATTAGTGCTGAGCAGGACCTCAGTGGTCCCACATGATAGAAATAAGGGTGCATGAAAATATAGTGAACAGGGACAGTGATTGCATCTCTGTGATGCTTGTGATGATGTGCTGAAAATGGACTGGACAGACTGGTGTCTCCAGAACACAATGTTTGGCCACTCCCCCAACAATTCTACCAGTACCGTTCAGGACTATCGCTTCTGACAGCAAGTTATGTCGAATGATAACATCCCCAGTCTTAAAATTTCATTGTAAATAAGTATTCTACAACAAGTTCTAGATGGCTGCAGATGACAAACTGTAAAAGGAAAACAAATGTAATGCGAAGTATGAAAAACCACAAGATGTGATAATGAGGTCCCATGACCATGTGTCTGGAAATGCATCATTGCCACGGTAGGTGGTACTGACGAATGAAAGTTACTGTGACCATGTGCTGTGTGTTCCTTGTGTTTTGGGGTCTGTGAAATTGACACAGTGAACTGTAGGCAGCAGAACGTCCGATATTCTTGTTGGGAACAAGCCGTAATGGTGTTTGTATACAGCCAAGCAGATGGAAATGGTCAAAAGGAGTATGATGCGATGCCCCATCCAGTTTTATCCTAGTGTGGATAATTTTTTGCTATTAAAATTGTCTGTGAGTGGCATTCAGATTCATTCATAAGTGTGGGGAATAACCAGGTGTAGTACAGTACTCAGTATACAACTGGAGATCATCACTCTACCAATATCAAGGCAAGCACTCTACCAGTTTAAAATAATTGTTGCAAAAGGAATTACTGTTGTAAAGTCAATACCATAAAGATGTATGCACAACTACTTGTAACCAACTTTAAGATGATGACATTTACCTGTTTGGTGACTAATATAGATGGGTAACAGACATAAAACCATTCAATGAAGATCTCAGCACTGACATAAGTATCAAAACATATGTTTGATGCTAAAATACATTAATCATGCAAACGTACACTGCAGAATTAATGTAATATCCACTATGTGATCCAATGTATCCGGACACCCCCCAAAATATAAATTTTTCATATTAGGTGCATTGTGCTGCCACCTATTGCCAGGTATTCCATGTCAGTGACCTCAGTAGTCATTAGACCTCATGAGAGAGCGGAATGGGGACTCTGTGGAACTCACAGACTTCGAACATGGTCAGGTGATTGGGAAACATGAAGGGACATGTACAACACAATAGCGTACAGGCCGACCTCTTCTGTTGGCTGACAGAGACTGCCAAGTTGAAGAGGTTTGTAATGTGTAATAGGCAAACATCTATCCAGATCGTCACACAGGAATTCCAAACTGCATCAGGATCCACTGTAAGTACTATGACAGTTAGGTGGGAGATGAGAAAACTTGGATTTCATGGTCGAGCGGCTGCTCATAAGCCACACATCACGCCGGTAAATGCCAAACAACACCTCACTTGGTGTAAGAAGCATACACACTGGATGATTGAACAGTGGAAAAATGTTGTGGAGTGATGAATCACAGTACACAATGTAGCACTCCAGTGGTAGTGTGTGGGTATGGCGAATGCCCGGTGAACATCATATGCCAATGTGTGTACTGCCAACAGTAAAATTCAGAGGCAATGGTGTTATGGTGTGTCGTGTTTTTCATGGAGGGGGGCTTGCACCTCTTGTTGTTTTGTGTGGCATTATCACAGCACAGGATTACATTGATGTTTTAAGCACCTTCTTGCTTCCCACTGTTGAAGAGCAATTAATGGATGGCAATTGCATCTTTCACACAATCGAGCAACTGTTCATAATTCACGGCCTGTGGTGGATTGTTTACATGACAATAACATCCCTGTAATGGACTGGCCTGCACAGAATCCAGACCTGAATTCTATAGAACACCTTTAGGATGTTTTGGAATGCTGACTTCGTACCAGGCCTCACCGACCAACACCGATACCTCTCCTCGGTGCAGCATGAAGAATGGTCTGCCATTCCCCAAGAAACCTTCCAGTACCTGACTGAATATATGCCTGTGGGAGTGGAAGCTGTCATCATGGCTAAGGGTGGGCCAACACCATATTGAATTCCAGAATTACCGATGGAGGGCGCCATGAACTTGTAAGTCATTTTGAGCCAGATACTTTTGATCACATAGTGTAAAAACCTAATAAGCATTGAGGATGTTTAGCCACTGTGGCTGTAAATTTTGAAAAGTGTACAACTGTTAGATATAAACTTATGAATCTCTTTGACATAATTTGCTTATGTTAGTTTGAAAACCTTTTGTAAAATTATGTATGTAGATTCAGTATCCACCACAGTAATTATTTTTCTTAATACAAAAATATTCACTGTACGTTTTGTCGTCTTCATCTGCTACAAAGCATCCTATTCATGCAGCATGTTCTGGTGATTTTAGCTGGTAAACATCATTCACTTATCTTACGATTTTGTTCCATGTATTCCTCACTCACATTCAAGTGGCTAATGTATCTGAAAAATATTCTGCTATAAGTATACAGTTTAGGGAACAATTATTGATAGCCTAAGAACTTCTAATGAAATAAGGAAACTGTTAAAGCCATTTGCTTCGTATAAAAGACAGAAAAATATATTACTTAATTTTTATATTTTGTCAGTGATCATGGTTTTCACAACATGGATTCCTATCCCATGGTAAATGATACACTAAAGTTCACAAATGAAATTATACTTGAGTCTTTTATTTGGTGGTGAGCACAGTTTATCACCCCGAATGAGAAATGCTACATGAAGAATAAATTGCAGCAAATAATAGTGACTCCAACATTGTAGTATTTATTGTTACTATCCTAGGCTAATACAACATTTCTTGAAGTTGCACAGTATGTGCAGCAAGCCAGTATACACTTTTTCCAAATTGGCAGATTAGATTAGCCACTTCTTCTTACTTGTAATTCTGCTGCTCAAAATTCACCGTAGTGGTGTCAATAGCTACTTTTAACTCATTCATCCAAGATGTTGTTCATAAAAGCGCATTTTACCACTAAACACAGTTTTACACATTCGCTCTTATAAAGCAATACTCAAACTGTACGAAGACTGTCCTCATAGGCAAAAGCAGTAGTAAACTTTCTTGCCACCAATTCATAGGTGGTGGTTCCCCTCATCTTCATAACTTAATATTAACGCCATGAACACTTACATAATTGTTAACATAGTCACAGTATATTTAAATATGGAAAAACTCTTTTACAAAACATATTATGCTTTAGACACCTGATTACTTAAAAAATAATGTTTCTACATAGTTGTCAGTGTTTAGATCACACTCTTTTCTTTAGGTGGCAGCACCCTTCAGCCACTTCTATTCATTTTGTTTAGTTCTATACTTCAGCCGCGAGATGGCAGATGACAACACTAGGTGCTCACTGTCGCCTTGCTGCCTGCTACATTTCAGCATCCTCTGCTGCTTGGTGAATGATCTTGATTAATAAAGTTATAATGAAGATTTATTTGCATGGTCTGGAACTATCTATTGGGTTGTATCATTATAACATCTGTACCAGAACAAGTACCCTCACTGAGACCAACCACATCACACAATACTTCAAGCCCTTTTTGGCTGTTTTTGTGATCCTGGATCCTTTCAGACAGACAAATGTGCAGGGAGGCAGTTGAATGTGCGTACATCAGATTTGGAGGATTGGGTGCTGCTTCTCAACTGTTTCCGTCTGCTTGGCCATATACAAACACCATCTTGGCTTGTTCCTGACATGAATACCCCCACTGCATCAATCACACGGCCTGCAACACACAAGGAAAACACAGCATATGGCCAGGGGAACTTTCATTTGGCAGTGCCTTATATCATAGCATCAATGTGTTTCTGAACAGACATTCATAGGACATTTTTTCCTCCATTTCCAATAAGAAGTCTGTCCTTGCAATTTTATTAAGTTCATCCAGTATTAAAAAAATCTTGTCTATTTTCAAATTTGTAAATACATTCTTTGAATATCAGATTTTTATATGTGAAGCTAGTAAAGAGCATTTTTCCTGTTGTTTAATAGAAAGAAAATAAAAGTCACTGATGATACTGTAAATTTACTGAAACAAGTCTGGCTAAAGGAAGGAAAAATTATGTTTTACCCAGAGAAGATCCCATCTGAAACAAATTGGGCCAGGGATATTGGAAAGTTAGCTATGCCCTCTTCAAGGGAACTGTTCCAGCATTTATTTTAAGCGGTTATGCAAACCACAGAAAACCTATGCAGCATGGTCAGCAGGAGTATAACCCCTGACATCCTGAATGCAAGTTCAGCCCAGTGCTGCTGTGCCTACCAGGCTCAGTACTTTATAATGTTGTTCTCTTTGTAGCAGAATAGCACCTGGAAACTTAATCTAACACTCAGAATACCAAGCTTACTCTATTCTTTTCTACTTGGTCTAAATGCCTCATTTTATAATTATTAAAGAACTGATTCACACTACATTTGGATTCTCCACATTGACCTGCTACACCATGGACATTTACTGAAGTGGTGACTTGTTTCTCTCTTTTCAGTGCCTCCTTTCATGATGGTTGACTATACGAAAAGAACCACTACTTCTGCAGCCTCTGCCTCCTAAGTCATTTAGCCCCACTGTGTTCATCTGTTTCCTGTTGTTATGAACCCCCTGATTTTACCTGAAATCATGTCAACAACTATCTATGTACCATCTGTCAAATTCACGTACTGTCCTCAAATAGTATCAATATACTCTTACTGCCCAATGTATTAGATGTTTTATGAACTGGCAGTTTCTCCATGAATGTGTCAACCATAGCTCTATCGTCAATTGGTTGATCCAAATACTTCCAATCATGGAGTTAAATTTTGAAATTGGAATTATATTAATACCTTCAGCTGATGACGGGTGTTGATATATATCAACAGGGACAGGTGAAAATGTGTGCCCCAACCGGGACTCAAACCAGGGATCTCCTGCTTACATGGCAGATGCTCTAATCAGCTGAGCCACTGAGGGCACAGAAGATAGTGCGACTGCAGAGACTATCTCGCACACGCCTACCTTGAAACCCACATTCTCACCTTGTATGTCCACACACTACATTCGTAGTGGACATGTCTGAAAGAACAAACACCATATACATAAGTATTGAGTGAAATTTTTGTTATATTCCTTCATAGATCTCTCTATCTGCATATTGAAATGAAGTACACTTGTAAAAACTGTTTGGTTCTCTTTACACCAATATTACAATAAAAACCCCTTAGTAAATTCATAAGAACTTTCATAGCCCTCTGGTTGGTTTGAATCTCAACCAATACTGTCTCCATTCAGTAAATTTCCTGTTTGTCCAAATTTACCCTTTTTGACTAGTTTTCTATTAATAAATGCCAAATAAATATGAACTCAGCAATGACAATGGCATCAGGTTCATCGCCTTTGCAACACTGAAAGATATGTGCATCAACAGCACAAATTTCTAATGAAAGGTTATACACAAAAGAACTTGGGCGTTACCAGAAGGTAAAACAGATTATTAGATATATTACGTTACAATTGACATCAAAGCAAAGAACTATGTGATGGATGTAAAGACAGCATGGGGTGCGTAGTGTGGAAGGAGAAATTTCCTAGCAAAAAGCTGACTGCAAATACAACTGAAAGCCAAGAATCAGAAGCAGTCTTAAGAAATCAGTACACTACTGTGGATATACTCAAAGACATTGCACAGAAAGCTGAATTTCAGACCCACCTCTGCAATCACTTTGAAATCCTGCAGGAAGAGTGTCCACAAAAGATCTCAGAAAAAGTATTGAAAAAAGTCGAAGATTTAGTAAAGGATGTGTCTGATATGGCCATCAAGAAACAGATCAGCAGCAAGAAGATTTTGTTTCAGGATAAATGCATTCAGGCATTAGCCAAGAGAACAGAAGCCAAGGAGAGCTGGCTATGAGGCACAGCAGATTTTACACAAGGCAAAGCACAGTTTGGAGAAGCATGGAGAAATATAATTGCAACCCTGAGGAGGGTAAACAGATGTATGTCAAAGAAATGATAGATGAGGCTTAACAGGGTTTCTTGGAAAAGACATTCAAAAGATGGACCGTGAAGTTAACTTCTTTAAGAAGGGATTCCAGAAGCACCAAAAGTTTGTCAAGATAATGGGACCATACTTACAAATAAATTCAACATTCCTGAGGGATGAAAACTGTATTCCAGGGAGCTCCTCAACTGTGATGAATTCCAACCTCCTGATGTAGATCTAGAATATCCACCACCTACACTGGAGTAAATAAAGAAACTGACAATGAAGCTGAAAGAGGACAAAAGTTCCAGGCAGAAGTCATTCAAACTGGGGAAGGGAGAGACTCCACAAGGGTAATTGCCAACTAATCAAGAGAATATGGATTGCAAAGGAGAACTCAGAAGATTGGAAGACTGCGTTCATCAGCCCTATACAGAAGAAAATTGACAAAATGTAATGAACCAACTAGGGAGCCATTGTTGTCTGAATGTCCACTGTAAGATTTTGTCCAACTGTGTATTGGATAGAATCCAGGCATTTACAGAAGAAGTGATTGATGAATATCTGGATGGTTTCAGAAAGGGCCATATGACTGTGGTCGACATTTATGCACTGTGGAAATTCACCAGGAAGATGTAGGAATATGATGAAGGTCTTCGTGGTCTTCAGGTGCTCTTCATAGATTTTAAGGTGTATGACAGCATTCACCAGGAGAGCGTAATGAACTGCCTAACCAGGTTTGGAATACCCAAGAAACTTGCCAGCCTGTTGTGAGTTTGACTCACTGATTCAAAAGGCAAAATGAAGCTTGGGAGCCAAGTCACAGAGATATTTTTACTTTAACACAGGGTTGAGACAAGGAAATGATGTGTCACCAATATTGTTCAACCTTATGCTTGAAAAGGTAGCAAGGGAAATTTTCCATAAAAATTTTGAAGGGATTGAGATAGAAGGTAAGAAAGTCACACATCTTGCACTTGCTGACAATGTGGCCCTGTTGTTCAACTCTAAGGAAGAACTGATGTAGATGAATGACAGTGTGAAAGACAGTAACCAAGCTTGGTATCCTTGTGAATGGATTGAAGACCAAGCACTTGAGTGATAAACAGAACACACGCTTGCTTAAGAAATGCACCCCAGCCACTAGTAGTTGGAACCTGATAATGCAAAAAGGTTCATAATTTTAAATATTTGAAGATAATCTTTGCAGAGGACACATCTTGTGAGGCAGAAATCAAAATGAGGATCCAGGTATCAAACCAATTGTACTTTAGTCTGAGCCAGTTTTTTAAATTGCTGAGTCTGAGGAGAAATTTCAAACTCCAACTGTACAAAACAATGATCCAACCCATGGGGCTACAAGGTTGCAGAACTTCGAGTGTCTGGAAAAAGACTTAAATAATCTTCTCAGAAGATCTATGGTCTGGTACAAGATGAGATCACTAGGGATTTGAGGATACAACATAATTGCTGGGCATTATCTACAACAGACCAAATCCTGTAGGCTTGATGAGATCCAAACAGCATGTATGGGCAAGGCTTGTTAGATGGATAAACACAAATTGCCTTTGAAATTCATTGATTTACCCCCTTCCTCTGAAAGAAGACACTAGGCTGACCAAAGAAAAGCTGGAGAGCTGGAATCCACGAAGACTTGTGCAGGTCAGCATAGAGTGTGATTAGCAGCAGAAAACAGGAAATAAAATCCATTGGAAGCAGGGCCGTGTAGCTGCACACAGTCCTCTGGTCCTGATAGCATAATGTAAGATAAGTAAGTTATAAATGCACTTGAGTAAGAAAAATGGTTCTCCCTTACAACTATTACAGTATTCGTGGCGTAATTACTACCCCGATGCACTGTACTTTGTTCCCCAAGTTCTCTACTTGTACTGTTACCCCTGATGTAGCATCCCTCAATTCTTACAATTTTCCATGAAAACTTACAGTCTGTCCAAGGATCAGATGACCACAGAAATCTTTCATTTTATTTTTTCTTTTATTGTGCAGAAGAACCTAGTGACTTACGGTATTATCCATGGCTTCTGTTTTATTTTATTTTATTTCTTATTGGATTGTCTAAATCTGATTGTCTACTGTTAATTTCTTTTTTTTTATCCTTTCAACTGTTTAATTTTTTTCAGTTTGAAACTCAGTCAAGTTTTTGTGGACATTTTCATTTGAATCTAGTCACAAATATGGTCTGATACTCTGGAAGCACAAATTGTTTTTGCTAAACAGCAATTTGAGCGAGGGTCAGATGCCTTCCTGGAGTTGAGTAACATGACAGCAACCTTAGCATCAATATTTTCAGTGCTGTGGGTCCATGAAGGAACAGAGTGAGCTGAGCTTCACAAGATCTCTATTTGTAGGATCCATTTTAGTTTCTATAGAAGAGATTTTTGTTCTCCAAAAATGTCATATGAGCATTAAACATGGTTGATAATCTTACAACAGATAGGCATCAATGATATAGGTGTATAATTATGTGCATCCACCCTCTGACCCTTGTTGAATATGGGAATAACCTACACTTTTTTCAGTCACTAGTACCTTTCATCACTCCAGCAAACTGCAATAAACTGCTGCTACAAGGGGAGCAAGTTATTTTGCCTATTCTCTGTAGAATATTACAGGTACCTCATCAGTTCCTGAAGCCTTTCCACTTCAAAGTGATTGTAATTGTTTTTCTATTCTGTGAACCGTTATCTCAAGATCTGCCATTTTGAAGTCCATACAGTAATTGAAGTGAGGTATGGTACTACAATCTTCCACAGTGAAATAAGTTCACCAGACCAAATTCAGTATTTCAGCTGTCCCTCTGTCATTTTCTGTTTCTGTGCTTATTTTACATAAAACTAAAACATATGATGGTAGTCCAATCAGTTGACAAAATTTTACTTTCAGATTCACTGAAAACTTCGCTCATTGCTCTCCTTATTCCCCTTATCATTTTGTCCAGCTTTTACTTGGCATCTAGGTTTTGCCTTCACCTGAATCTGTAGTGAAGCTTTTTTGTTTATGTAGGAGTGTTCTAACATGACTATTACTCCATGATTGGCCTTTCCCATCCCTTAAGACCCTGCTTTGAACATAGTTGTCTAAGGCATAATGAACAATGCTTTTGCATTTTTTTCCATTTGTGCCCCACATCTTCACCCGCAGCACTAATTCTTTGATTTTGACTACTAAGATACTTTGCAATTTGTAACCTGTCACTCTTGATAAGCAAAAATATTTTTCTACATTTCTTAATATTCCTTTTTAATATCCGTAATCATAGTTGATATCACAGCTTTGTGACCAAGTGAGGCGGCACAGTGGTTAGCACACTGGACTCTCATTTAGCAGGCTGGTTCAAATCCACGTTTGGCCATCCTGATTTAGGTTTTCTGTGATTTCCCTAAACCACGTCAGACAAATGCTAGGCTGGTTCCTCTGAAAGGGCACGGCCTAATTCCTTCCCTAATCTGATGGGACCGATGACCTCACTGTTTGGTCCCCTCTCCCAAACACACCAACAAACAGCCTTATAATCACTGATATCTTTCTCTATGTTGACTGATTCAAGAAATTCAGGCCCATTTGTTGTTGAGAGGTTTAAGACATTACCCTTATGTGTTGGTTCTCAAACTATCATCTTGAAGTAATTTTCAGGCGAGACATGCAGAATGGTATCACATGAATGCCTGTCTCTGACACTAGTTTTAATGGTGTGACTTTCCAATCTATACCTGGCAGGTTGAAGCCACCCCCTATTACAATAGCATAATCAGGAAACCTCTCCCAAATATTCTGCAAGTTCTCTCTGAAGTGCTTTCCACTACACCTTCCGACACAGGTGGTCTATAAAAGCATCTGATTACCATTTTTGATTCACATTTCATAATTAATTTCACCCAGATTAACTCACATTTGGAATGTGTGCTAACTTCATTACATATATAAAATTCATTATGGTGATAAACACACTGCTAACATTGGTGACTGACCTATTCCTACAGTAAATATTCCAATCTCTGCTTTCAACCAGCTTTCTGTTGCTAATACTATGCGGGCATTATAACCTTCAATAAGCAATACTAATTCTTGAACCTTACCTTGTACATTCCTGCAATTTATTAATATCATACTAACTTTTTCCATTTCCAATGTGCAGGGATGAGCATTCTCTGAGAATAAAGATGCTGATGTAGCTTTGATTCCAGCAGGCAATTCTTCCCTGATGCCAAAAGGGGGGGGGGGGGGGGTCTTCTAAACTAAAAAACCTCTAATAGCTGCTTCCTGCATGTAGTGCATGCCTGACCTAATAAGGGAAACACTACAACTGTTAACCCAGCAGTGGATATAGAGAAATTGTCATCTGATACCATCACAGAATTGCTGAGCCTCTGGTTTAGACCTTCCACTCTGTTACAAACTAGAAGACCCTGATCGACCCCAGGTACGATGCTACAAATCATGAGCTTACAGTGCACCGTGTGTGTGGCTAGATGTCTTCACCAAATCACCCACCCTTGTAGGAACTGCAAATGACCACAGAAACCAAGTGGCAGGTGTCATTCGTGGCAACATGACCCTCGATTTGCAGCTAGTTGCACTCTGTGCCCTTGATAGCCACCAGCAGAGCCTCCTCCACATCCACATCTACATCTACATCTACATCTACATACATACTCTGCAATCCACCATACGGTGCATGGCGGAGGGTACCTCATACTACAACAAGCATCTTCTCTCCCTGTTCCACTCCCAAACAGAACGAGGGAAAAATGACTGCCTATATGCCTCTGTACGAGCCGTAATCTCTCTTATCTTATCTTTGTGGTCTTTCCGTGAAATATAAGTTGGCGGCAGTAAAATTGTACTGCAGTCAGCCTCAAATGCTGGTTCTCTAAATTCCCTCAGTAGTGATTCACGAAAAGAATGCCTCCTTTCCTCCAGAGACTCCCACCTGAGTTCCTGAAGCATTTCCAAACACTCACATGATGATCAAACCTACCAGTAACAAATCTAGTAGCCTGCCTCTGAATTGCTTCTATGTCCTCCCTCAATCCGACCTGATAGGGATCCTATATGCTCGAGCAGTACTCAAGAATAGGCTGTATTAGTGTTTTATAAGTGGTCTCCTTTACAGATGAACCACATCTTCCCAATATTCTACCAATGAACCGAAGATGAATCCGCCTTCCCCACAACTGCCATTACATGCTTGTCCCACTTCATATCGCTCTGCAATATTACACCCAAATATTTAATCAATGTGACTGTGTCAAGCGCAACACTACTAATGGAATATTCAAACATTATGGGATTCTTTTTCCTATTCATCTTCATTAATTTACATTTATCTGTATTTAGAGTTAGCTTCCATTCTTTACACCAATCACAAATCCTGTCCAAGTCATCTTGTATCCTCCTACAGCCACTCAACAACGTCACTTTCCCGTACACCACAGCATCAGCAGCAAACAGCCGCACATTGCTATCCACCCTATCCAAAAGATAATTTATGTAGATAGAAAACAACAGTGGACCTACCACACTTCCCTGGGGCACTCCAGATGATACCCTCACCTCCGATGACAACGTACTGGATTCTATTACTTAAGAAGTCTTTGAGCCAATCACATATTTGGGAACCAATCCCATATGCCCATACCTTAGTTAGGAGTCTGCAGTAGGGCACCGAGTCAAACGCTTTCCGGAAGTCAAGGAATATGGCATCTGTCTGATACCCTTCATCCATGGTTTGCAAGATATCATGTGAAAAAAGGGTGAGTTGCGTTTCACAGGAGCGATGCTTTCTAAACCCGTGCTGATGCCTGCACAGCAACTTCTCTGTCTCAAGGAAATTCATTATATTCGAACTGAGAATATGTTTGAGAATCCTGCAACAAACCAATGTTAAGGATATTGGTCTGTAATTTTGAGGATCTGTCCTTCTACCCTTCTTATATACAGGCGTCACCTGCACTTTTTTCCAGTTGCTCGGGACTTTACGTTGGGCAAGAGATTCACGATAAATGCAAGCTAAGTAAGGAGCCAATGCAGTAGAGTACTCTCTGTAAAACCAAATTGGAATCCCATCAGGAGCTGGTGATTTATTTATTTTCTACCCATTCAGCTGCTTCACAACCCCAGGGATGTCTATCACTATGTCCTCCACACAGGAATCTGTACAAGACTCAAACGGCGGTATGTTTGTACGATCCTCCTTCATGAAAGATTGCTCAAATGCTAAATTTAAAATTTCAGCTTTTGTTTTGCTGTCTTCCATTGCCAGGCCAGACTGATCAGTGAGTGACTGGATGGAAGCCTTCGACACACTTACCGATTTTACATTAGGCCAGAATTTCCTCGGGTTTTTAGCAAAATCTCTTGCGAAGGTATGACAATGGTAGTGGTTGTATGCTTTGTGCATCGCTCTTTTTACAGCAGCATGAATCTCTACTAACTTTTGCGTGTCCTCATTCTCCCGATCTTTCTTGTACCGCGAGTGCAACTGTCTTTGCTTCCTGAGCATTCTCCGAATTGCGCTGTTAAACCACGGTGGGTTTTTTCTGTCCGTAACCCAGTTTTTCAGCACATACTTCTCAAGGATCTTGGATGAAAGCCCCCAGCAGACATACTGAGTACACACAGTCTTTCTTGACCTGCCTGCTGTTTCTGTGAGGGGCTCCATTACCTGCCTAATGATGGAGCTCCCAATGACTAGCATACCTGCCCTCCATACTTTTCAATACTGGGTAGGAAAATTAGTGACTAGCCCAACAGCAAAGATGTCATGTGCTGGCTCAGAAGTGTCATCAACACTGGCTAGCCCCTCATACCTGTTGCTGAGACATAAGGAGTCGGCTGTATGGCCAGTTCCCACTTTCATCTTCCACCCAGAGACATGTTGTGAATCCACTACTGTTACTCTTGAGAGATGACAGACAAGTCAGATATAGCTTGTCATAAGTTACAGTGACAACTGTATCACAAGTGGATTCCAATGGCACTTAATTTTTTTGCAGGTCTTGCCTCTGATGCCCAAATTTGCCACAACTTTGGGCAGTAGCCAGAAGCCTATTGACCATGGTCAATGCAGCTTCCAACTGATTAGATTTTGATGCTGCTGGTGTTGATGGTGAGCACAGAAAGTACACTGACACAGTGTCTCTGGGTATACCAATATCCAGCCTGTCCTGATAGGTGTAGTACTGACAGTGCACTACTGCTACCATTGTGACTCCGGAGTGTTGATGGCGTTTTGCTTCATGCAACCCATAGGGGATAGGCCCATCATTTCTGCAGTCACCAGGAACATGGCCTGTTACGTGTCACCACCTTAACAAGGGGTGAAGGTGTACCTCCTGGAAACCTCACAGAGGCAAGCATGGCTGGACACAGAGCCATGAAGGCAGCAGAGTGCTGAGCTGCCCAATTTCCCAGCTGGTCAGGCAGCAGACAGGGGTATGAGGCACAGTGATGGTAATGCCATCAATGTCATCATGATGGCACTGATCATTGTGATGGCGTTAATCAGCGCAGACTGGACATCATACTAAGCAATATCTATTACACCTAAGCGGCTCAGTTTGTGGTTCCTATAGTGTTGAGATGACAATTATGTTTCATACACTACTTTTCCACCTGGTCTAAAATGTCCTCCATTGAGATGCAGCAATTTTGCACAGATAACATCTAGAGAGATGAGCAGAATTGCCTCGAAAATGGTATTCAACTAAGTCAGGCTTTCAGCAGGTAGAATCTCAAAGGATTGGTTGAGTAGGTAAATTAATGTGTGACCAATATTTAGGGTGATGGTTCCAGTGATGGTGGTCGGTAGTCAAAAGCTTGGTCCAGAAATATCAAATCGGGTGCTATTAAGATACTATTCTTTGGAAGAATTCTGTTTTAACAGTGGTTATCTCTTTAGGACATTCTGTTGTGGGTGCAGAATATGATAACTTTTGTCACCCAGGAATATTATGTACCCTTTCTGTAGGGCAGGTAGTGATTGGCCTGGCTTGGCAGCACAGTATTCCTATCTGGAGAGTAGGGCATGGGAGTGTCTATTTGGGATCATTACTAGTATTTCATGTACTTTCAGATGCACAAACTTTTGAGGGGCTTCCCAGGCTCCTGGGTAAAATGGAAAGTGTTAAACTCAAATCTACAGTCTCTGGGAGTCAATGATATTTTTATTTTGATTTTCAGCTGAATACCCTATTGTGTAATAGTGAAGGTGGCCATATGATAGCACAGAGGTAAACATTCTTCCCTCACTGCTGTTAATAATTTTAGTGGTGTGGGTAATTCTGCTTGAATGTAATGTAACTTTTTAGAAACTGTTCTGCACATAGGAGTATCTGGGTTAAATGATTACTTCTATAAGTACATTGGTAATATTTTCAGTGGGCACATGAAATAGCTTTGCAATCATGAACTGGGTGTCTACATTACCCAAACAGTCCCTAAGTCTGCTGAAGTTGTGATTTCAAGACTGGTGAGCTGTGTGGTGTGTGGGTCCACTGTTCCTTGGTTGACTTCTACATCCACTTGTGCTTGCTGTAATGCTTTATTGATCTTTTCTAGGTTATTTTCCTCCTTTGAGCCAAAAATAGTTTTCAAGATTTGATCATCTTTGTCTAGCCAACCCCTTTGTGGTCAGACTCGAAGGACTTGTGTAGCTGCCTCTGTTGTCGTGTAAAGCTGTCTGTAGAAACTGATGTTCTCTATGTGTATTGTTTAGCCTTGTCTGATTATTTTTACTTCAAATGAATTTGTACCAAAAGGTCATCATTGATGTAGTTAATGTTCATACAAAAGAAGGTATTTCATGAAAACTTAATCAGACTTCAAACTGAGATGTGGGTTCAACTTTTTAATAACAAGATAACTAATGATGATGTGGCACCTGATTGTTGCATCACAAGCAAGTTGCTTCCGGCTTGATTTAAACAACCAGTAGTAACTGTTACTTGGTAGTTCGCAAGTAGGAAAATCATTATTCAGGGTTATTTAATTAGGTGAAAGAGTTCACCCATTGTTCTTTTTCAAAAGATATATTATGAAGGTAATGCTGGAAATGGAGGCAGCGCCTCTAGGGTTCACTTAAAAGGGAGAACACTATTTGCAAGCACTATTAATGTGCAGGTTGGTAGTTGCAATTTAACATTAACAGGGAGTGTCATTTCTATTACTTGATAGGCTCCTTTGTAACATGTAACAGATTTTTTAGTCTTTCCTTTTGGTACGTAATGGTTGCTAAGCATCACCCATCATCTGACATGATATTTTGGTGAAGTAGCTTTTTTGTGAGTACTTTCCTGTCCTTCCATGGCTTTACTGCTCATCTTTTTATCTTGATATCATTATTTGCAACTAAGACCATCTGCTTTTCTATATGGTTTACCCAGTCAGTGTGTTACTAAAAATTCAAATTCACTTAGTAGTAACGCCTGTCTAAGTAAATGACTTGTTGGATCGTGTACTACATATTCAATTATAACTTTGAAGCATCGACCATAAAAATAACAGCAGAAGTAAGTTTTTCCATTTACACTTCCAGTAAAAAAAGAAAAATGAAAAACTATAAAAAAAATTAGTACACTTGGAAAGACCATGCTAATTTTATCGGGTGATGGATTATGCCATCTGAGGGATAGTAGATATACTGATAATGGTTTCAACATTGTCTGCCAACAGGTAGCGTAGTGGCATAGCTACTAGAGCACCATCTGTGTCTACCCTTAAATAGGGAATGCTGACAGCCAGAAGGCTCAGTGTGGTGCAGATGTGTGAAGCAAGCAAGCAACCATGCTATGGAAATGCGCTCATGCTTCCTACAGCCAACTGAGTGAGTTTTGAAAGGGGTAAAATTGTGGCTTTCTGAGTAGTGGGATGATCCTTTGGGAGAATTGATATGCAAGTTTGACACGCTGCATCAGTTATGCAAAGATGCTGGTATCAGCGATCACAAGAACATTTTCACACCAATAGCTCCCCGAGGTTCTGGACATACAAGCAGCACAGATGCCCACCAGGATTGTCATATTGCAAGGGCACCAGTGGCAGATTGTACAGCTACCACAGCATAGATAAGAGGGTTTGTGAGCTCAGACGAGTCAACAAGAATTGTTGTGAACTGGTTATTAGCAGTGGGAGTACGGGCATGCACATCCCTAGCCCATCTTCCACTCACAACACAGCATCAACATGCATGGCTTGACCTGTACCGCCACAGGATCACTTGGAAGATGGAATGGCATGCCATGGTCTTCAGCAATGAAAGCAGATTCTGCAAGCATGCAAGTATGGTTGTTTGTGTATATGATGTAGACCTGTTGAATGCTGTCTCATAGAGTGCATTGATCCAAAACATACTGGCTGCATCCGAGACCTTGGAAGATGGAATGGCATGCCATGGTCTTCAGCAATGAAAGCAGATTCTGCAAGCATGCAAGTATGGTTGTTTGTGTATATGATGTAGACCTGTTGAATGCTGTCTCACAGAGTGCATTGATCCAAAACATACTGGCTGCATCCGAGACCTCAAGGTCTACAACTCTTTCACCTTTGGTGTTTCTGGAGGGGATGCTAACCAGCACTTCGTACGTGCAGAATGTTGTTATACCTGTCGTTTTGCTGTTCTTCAGACAGGAAGGAGACGTATGGTTCCAACAAGATAATGCTCACCCACACACTGCCCATGAAACTCAACATGCTCTGCAAGACATGCAGCAACTTCCCTGGCCAGCACAATCTCCAGACTTGATCCCAATTGAGCATGTGTGGAATATGATGGGACAAGAAGTCGCTTATGCGACTTTTCAACCAGCTCTTACAGAAGTACATGAACTGGTTGAACAGCATGGAATAACATAGGAGAGTATTCACCCTCTAAACAGTTGGCTGAATGCCAGAGTCAGTGCCTGCATATCCATCCATGGAGGCTACACCATGTACTAATATGGGTGTTTCAGCACAGCTTGATTCCTGGTATCTAACAGCCACTTGTGCTATTGATCTGTAAATGTGATCATTTCACATTCTCCATTTGCATTGTTGGAATAATAAATCTTAAGTGAATTGGGAACCTCTAAAAGCAGGTACTAATTTTTTCTGACAGTGTATTAGCATTATTATTTCTTTCTCAGTAGTCAAATAATTTTTCCCTGCCTTACTAAGCTGTCTTGATGCATATGCTTTTAGATGTCCATATCCATTTACTTACTGGCTTAAAATGAAACCTGAAGCAAAAAACACTGGTGTCAGATGAAAGTATAATTTTCATTTGGTAGCTAGAAAATAGTTGAATGGACAGGTAGTTAATAACTCTCTCAGATTTACAAATGCTGTTCCGAAATCCAGAGAGCATTGAAATTTTACTCCTTTCTTTAATAAATGTCTGTGGGGTCATGCAATTTCAGTAAGTTTTGGAATAAATTTTCTATAGATATTAGTTAACTCTAAATATGACCGCAATTAGTTTTCAGTAGTGGGTGTCTGAAAATTTCTTATGCCATCAGTGAGTCAAAGATCAGCACATACACAATCCTGGCTGGTAATATGGCACGAGTAATGCAGTTCTTGTCATATGAAATGGCATTTTTCCAGGCTGAGAATTGTGCTGCACTTAAATGGATAAACACTTCGTGTAAAGGCATTACATGTCATCTAAACAGACAATGCACTGCTTTGGTTTGAATCATCCTAATACACCATCTAATAGGTAGTGGAAGGTTGACGGCAGATTTTACAGTCCAGATGGAATCCACTCAGAGTGAAAAAAGGGAGAAGCAGTTTTTAGCAAAGGACATCATGTTCAGTTCAACTTAAAGTCAGTATTCACAAACTTGCCAGTAGACTAAATTGTTCGCATTGCACAAGAGCATGTCATACTAGACATATGCAACTTCACTGAGTTATGTTTGTCTTCAGTGTACATAAAATGGGAAGGAAAATACTACGAGCAGACAGACGGCATAGCATGAGATCTTCCTACGCCATTAGCATCCAACATATTCATGATGGCCTTTGAAGCAGTAGCACTTTGTCCTTTTCCTTTTACACCTACAGTGCTGGCTCAGATACGTAGATGATATGTTCATCATATTGCCTCATGGTGCAACAGAGGTTCACAGGTTTCAGGAATGGTTGAATAAAATACGAGGGATGATATAGTTCTCAGTCAAGATAGAGAAGAATGGCGCTGTTCCATTCCTTGACGTGGAAGTGTACAGAACAACTGAATACATTCTAGGACACAGAGTATATCAGAAGCCTACAACCACAGAGTCATGCTTCATTTACTGCCCATATGCACTGCCTAAGTGATCCTCAAAACATGATACAAGAGTTCAAAAGGCTGATTAACATTCTCGCCCAAAGTTACAGCCATAAATCAATCCAGACAGCCATAGCAGTGCACAAAAGAAAACAAGACACACAAGAAACAGACAAACTGCAGCTTCAGCATGCTTACACTATGTGAAGAATGTCACTGACAGGACTGACAAATACCTTTGCTGGGTTGGTGTCCCTACCGGTGTGTACAACATGGAATGTCGGTGTGGAGAAGTATACATCGGTGAGACCAGCAGGCCAAAGGCGATGTGCGTGCAGGTACACGAGTCCCACATTTGTCTAGGGTAAAGCAGCAAATGTGCAGTGCTCAAGCACCAGCATGACTGTGGCAAGGAAATAAAAGTTTAAAAGTCCTGCATGCTTGCCAAGCAGCTAGGTTTTATAAAACTGAGTTTCAGAGAACCCATTGAATACTAAAACACCCTAACAACAAGAACAGAGAGGATGAATTCAGGCTTACCCTGCCATGTATGCCAGTCCTTAGAGTCCAACAGGCCACACTAACAACGCTAGAAATGAGTGCTAATTTTTTTTTGTGAGTAACTGCCTCCCTACAGCCTATGACTCATTCACCAATGACCACCAATCCTGGCACATAATGCAAGAAACAGTAGACAATGACAGACCCAACTTCCTCCATTGTAGTAACCTAATGCAATGAAGCTCCTGCTCTTTCTGCTGTTATATTAAGTGCAATTGAGAACTAGGTATTAGACATAGCTTGACCTGCAATAACTACTGTACTATTAGTTGTGTTTTATCTTGTCTCCATAAACTTTAGAGAATTTCAGTAATTTGCTACTAATAGGATCAAGAAAACGTCAATGAAATTTTGTTTTCATAGCTGGATCTACTCTCAATCTACTGAACATCAATTTCTGTATGTCATTTTCCTTACCTCTTCATGAGTAAATTTTGGGTAATTCTCTTCAAGTTCTGCTGTTTCAAAATCATCTAATGGCTGCTTATATTCATAATCCCCCCCACACACAGGGTGAGTCAAATAAGATGGAACACCCCTTTTATTTCATGAGTGGTTACACATATTGAAACGTGGTATTTGGCAAATGTTAGAGCATTGAGGGGCATGTATGTTTTTGTTTGGTTAAGGTCTTTAGTGCTGATATCAACTGAGGTATTGAAGTGAGTAAGTTTTTTTAAATGGAACTGTATACTTTTTATAACTGCGCTTGATAGCTCTTGAGAAGACAATCACAGTGATATAGCATTTGTTAAGGTTTATGTTGAAATATGTCATAAAAAAATTTAGAAATGTCTGAAAATTTGAGACCACGGTGGCTAGAAATGGCATTTACAGTACAAACACTGCCAAGCAAGCATCTCAGACCAGGATGCGTAGTTGTATACCGTAAGGTATGCCTGCACTATGAGAATAAAGCCTTATTTCCCCTGGAATCAACTTAAGACCCAGATGCAGGTTCACCTACAAATGTTGTTTATGGAAACACAACATAGGCTAGAATCTAGCATATCACGAAGGGCTTAAAAAAACTATTCCACATTTGTGTAGCCTCCAAGATTCACGTGAGGTAAAACGGATAAATCAACTGTTAATTCTTCAAAAATAAAGAGGTCTTATACTCTGCAAAAAGCAACTACTGCATTAAATATGTAACTGTTAGCTTTTCCTGTACATGGCTGTGTGCTTATTAGAGGTAAAATACATGCTGTCAGACAGCTATCTCTACCTTCACTGCTCTAAATTATATCATATGGGATACATTCATTGAACTAAACATTTTATTAAAAATCCTTTTTTGACCACCTGTACATCAAAAAATAAATACTCTTCTTAATGAAACATCGTTTCATGCTGAATATAAGCGCATAATTACAGTGTCACCAGCGATGTGCAATACACACTATTGACTTATTTGACACTGGAGTTCAGTTTTGTACACATGTAAATGAAATAAACAATTTACTAACAATGATTTGGTAATCACACGAATCACATAAGATATACATTGTCTCCTAAAAAAATAAATTTATCCTTTAATTTAAGAGTGTGTAGACTTAAAGGCACATTGGCAGTTGCTGTTTGAAAGAATGATGAACACATGTAATTACATTGGTTGATATATTAGAGCATCCACTGGTGATTTGATGACACATATGGTCTGACGTAATTGGGGCTTCATTATAGACTGCATCTTTGAGTGCTCCCCAAAGAAAGAAATCAAGAGGAGTCAAACTGGGGGACCTTGCAGGCCAGTTGATAACAGAATTTTGTTCTATCCAATGTTCAGGAAAGATCTCATTCAATATTTGCATTGCAACAGGGAATGAATGAGTTGGACAACCGAAGCGCCTCCTCTAGAAGAACTGACAGAATGTTTGTCAGAAAGTGTGCGTATGAATGTTCATTATAATGCATAGATGAAGTAAGGTCCCACAATGTAATTTACTATCATGCCGCACCATACACTCCACAGTCATTGATGTTGCAGCTGGCAAAGTCAGTGTGGATTTTCAGCTGCCTAGGAGTATATATTATGCAAATTTACTTTAGTGTGATTAATAAATATTGATTCATCGGTAAAGACCACTATACTGGAAAAATGCAGGGTCATCCCTCAGTTGCTGAAGGGCAAACTGACAAAATTTTGTATGACATTCAAAATCACAATTGTCAGGTGCCTGATGTAGTGACAGAAGATAGGGATGAAAATTCTGTCGATGCAGGATGCAAATGACACTTGTCTGGCTGATTGCACATTCCTTGGCAGTATGTCTCATACCGCTGTGTGGATTCATTAGCATTGTAGCCAGAGCAGCTTCTTCATGATCTCTGTCAATTGCACTTTTCTTTATCGTCCTCTTTTTGACATTGAAGCAGCTTGTCTGCATTAGTGACTTAATAATTCATGAACTTGCCTGACATGTCAGATGCTGGTGATCTAGATAGATAGCTCTATATTGCTATATTATTTTTACAGCATTTATTTTACATATCCAGTTTCTCCTCATTGGTGTACATGTTTGCTTGCAATGAATGTTGAAGCAGAAATGAGCAGCCTGCAGTGCAGACAAGTAAACAGGTAAATGTGTTGACATTCTGACACAGGATAGCATAAGAACTCTGCTTGGCAGTGTTTGCACTGCTAATGCCAATTAGGACCACTGTACTATCAAATTCTAGGACATTTCTTGAATTTTTGTATGTTAGGTTTCAGCATCAGTATTAACAAATGCTATACCACTGTAACTGTCTTCTCAAGCGCTATCAAATGCAGTTATAAAAAGTACAGAGTTCAATTCAAAAAAGGCTAAAAAACATACTTGCTTCAATATCTCCATTGATACCAGCACTAGAAACATTAACCAAATAAAAAAATACATCCTCCTCAATGCTCTAACAGTTTCCGAAAACCGTGTTTTGATACATGTAACTGTTCACGAAGTAAAGATGGTGTTACATCTTACATGGCTCACCCTGTATATACCTTATGAAAACCTAGTATTCTAGTTGCTTATACATTACTGAGGTAAATTTGGAATAACTTCTAGTTTTCTCGCTCTGTTTATTTATCCATCTTTGAAATCATATTCATGATATGGGATACATGTTATTGTAAAATGTGAAAAAGTGTCTTCGGCTTGCAATAATTTTCATGTTTACTTGTACTGTGAAGAACAGCATATACATGACAAAAAGAACTAATTGTAAATTAAGTCCCATTAATTCCTGGAGTATAACATTTTAAACAAAATTAAAATTATTTATGACATAAATTGGTCTCCATAAATTCAGCAACCCCCATGAGCCACAGACATTGTTGAGGTGGGTGACTTGAGCATCTCAGTTGTACATATAGCTGTACTGGAGGTGCAATTATGTCAGATATGTATCTGTGCAGAGGCCAGACAAACATGAATCCCAAAGTGGTGCAGCAGTCTTTTCAATAGCTGCAGGGCCAACACACTGGATAATTGACTGTCTGGCTTTGTAACATTAGCCAACATGGCTTTGCTGTGTTAATAGTGTGAATGGCTGAAAGCAAGGGAAAATTACAGCTTTTATTTTTCCCAAAGGCATGCAAGTCTTCTTTATGGTTAAATGAAGATGGGATCCGTTTGGTTAAAATATTCCAGAGATAAAAAAGTTCCCCAATCAGATCTCTGGATAGGGAATACTCGGGAGGAAATTCTCATCTAGAAAAACAAAACAGTTATTCTACAGGTCAGATAATGGAATGATAGAGCCCTTCATCACATGACAGAAACTTCACAAAGGGAAACTGGTAGGTTGAAGTTAGATCTAGTGGCAATTAGTGAAATGCAGTGGCAGGGAGACCAGGACTTGTGGACAGATGAGTACAAACTTATAAATACAAAATCAAATGGGAGTAATGCAAGAATTTTGATTTTGAAGCAGTGGACCTGTGAAAGAGATGATGATTCTTACCTTTGCTGAAGGCTTGCAGCTATGCTAAGATAGGCCCACAGTTTTAATCTTGACACAAATACTGAAATACAAATTGTAGAATCCATGAATACATGACCACATTTGTTTGCACTATGTGAGATGAACCATGGACCTTGCCATTGGTGGGAAGGCTTGCGTGCCTCAGGTGCAACCACAACGGAGGGGTATCTGTTGAGAGGCCGGACAAACGTGTGGTTCCTGAAGAGGGTCAGCAGCCTTTTCAGTAGTTGCAGGGGCAACAGTCTGGATGATTGACACATCTGGTCTTGTAACACTAACCAAGACGGCCTTACTGTGCTGGTACTGCGAACGGCTGAAAGCAAGGGGAAACTAAAGCCATAATTTTTCCCGAGGGCATGCAGCTTTACTGTATGGATAAATGATGATGGCGTCCTCTTGGGTAAAATATTCTGGAAGTAAAATAGTCCCCCATTCGGATCTCCGGGCGGGGACTACTCAAGAGGACGCCATTATTAGGAAAAAGAAAACTGGTGTTCTACAGATCGGAGTGTGGAATGTCAGATCTCTTCATCGGGCAGGTAGGTTAGAAAATTTAAAAAGGGAAATGGATAGATTAAAGTTAGATATAGTGGGAATTAGTGAAGTTTGGTGGCAGGAGGAACAAGACTTTTGGTCAGGTGAAAACAGGGTTCTAAATACAAAATCTGATAGGGGTAATGCAGGAGTAGGTTTAATAATGAATAAAAAAATAGGAGTGCAGATAAGCTACTACAAACAGCATAGTGAATGCATTATTGTGGCCAAGATAGACATGAAGCCGACGCCTACTACAGTAGTACAAGTTTATATGCTAACTAGCTCTGCAGATGATGAAGAAATTGATGAAATGTATGATGAGATAAAAGAAATTATTCAGGTAGTGAAGGGAGATGAAAATTTAATAGTCATGGGTGACTGGAATTCGAGAGTAGGAAAAGGGAGAGAAGGAAACATAGTAGGTGAATATGGATTGGGGGGAAGAAATGAAAGAGGAAGCCACCTGGTAGAGTTTTGCACAGAGCATAACTTAATCATAGCTAACACTTGGTTCAAGAATCATGAAAGAAGGTTGTATACATGGAAGAAGCCTGGAGATACTGACAGGTTTCAGATAGATTATATAATGGTAAGACAGAGATTTAGGAACCAGGTTTTAAAGTATAAGACATTTCCAGGGGCAGATGTTGACTCTGACCACAATCTATTGGTTATGAACTGTAGATTAAAACTGAAGAAACTGCAAAAAGGTGGGAATTTAAGGAGATGGGATCTGGATAAACTGACTAAACCAGAGATTGTAGAGAGTTTCAGGGAGAGCATAAGGGTACAATTGACAGGAATGGGGGACAGAAGTACAGTAAAAGAAGAATGGGTAGCTCTGAGGGATGAAGTAGTGAAGGCAGCAGAGGACCAAGTAGGTAAAAAGATGAGGGCTAGTAGAAATCCTTGGGTAACATGAGAAATATTGAATTTAATTGATGAAAGGAGAAAATATAAAAATGCAGTAAATGAAGCAGGCGAAAAGGAATACAAACGTCTTAAAAATGAGATCGACAGGAAGTGCAAAATGGCTAAGCAGGGATGGCTAGAGGACAAATGTAAGGATGTAGAGGCTTATCTCACTAGGGGTAAGATAGATACTGCCTACAGGAAAATTAAAGAGACCTTTGGAGAAAAGAGAACCACTTGTGTGAATATCAAGAGCTCAGATGGAAACCCAGTGCTAAGCAAAGAAGGGAAAGCTGAAAAGTGGAAGGAGTATATAGAGGGTCTATACAAGGGCGATGTACTTGAGGACAATATTATGGAAATGTAAGAGGATGTAGATGAAGATGAAATGTGAGATATGATACTGCATGAAGAGTTTGACAGAGCACTGAAAGACCTGAGTCGAAACAAGGCCCCGGGAGTAGACAACTTTCCATTAGAAGTACTGACGGTCTTGGGACAGCCAGTCCTGACAAAACTCGACCATCTGGTGAGCAAGATGTATGAGACAGGCGAAATACCCTCAGACATCAAGAAGAATATAATAATTCCGATCCCAAAGAAAGCAGATGTTGACAGATGGGAAAATTACCGAACAATCAGTTTAATAAGTCACAGCTGCAAAATACTAACGCGAATTCTTTACAGACGAATGGAAAAACTGGTAGAAGCTGACCTCGGGGAAGATCAGTTTGGATTCCGTAGAAATATTGGAACACATGAGGCAATACTGACCTTACAACTTACCTTAGAAGAAAGATTAAGGAATGGCAAACCTATGTTTCTAGCATTTGTAGACTTAGAAAAAGCTTTTGACAATGTTGACTGGAATACTTTCTTTCAAATTCTAAAGGTGGCAGGGGTAAAATACAGGGAGCGAAAGGCTATTTACAATTTGTACAGAAACCAGATGGCAATTGTAAGAGTCGAGGGGCATGAAGGGAAGCAGTGGTTGGGAAGGAGTGAGACAGGGTTGTAGCCTCTCTCCTATGTTATTCAAACTGTATATTGAGCAAGCAGTAAAGGAAACAAAAGAAAAATTCAGAGTAGGTACTAAAATCCATGGAGAAGAAATAAAAACTTTGAGGTTCGCCGATGACATTGCAATTCTATCAGAGACAGCAAAGGACTTGGAAGAGCAGTTGAACGGAATGGACAGTGTCTTTAAAGGAGGATATAAGATAAACATCAACAAAAGCATAACAAGGATAATGGAATGTAGTCGAATTAAGTCGGGTGATGCTGAGGGAATTAGATTAGGAAATGAGACACTTAAAGCAGTAAAGGAGTTTTACTATTTAAGGAGCAAAATAACATGATGGTCGAAGTAGAGAGAATATCAAATGTAGACTGGCAATGGCAAGGAAAGTGTTTCTGAAGAAGAGAAATTTGTTAACATCAAGTATAGATTTAAGTGTCAGGAAGTCGTTTCTGAAAGTATTTGTATGGAGTGTAGCCATGTATGGAAGTGAAACATGGATGTTAAGTAGTTTGGACAAGAAGAGAATAGAAGCTTTCGAGGTGTGATGCTACAGAAGAATGCTGAAGATTAGATGAGTAGATCACCTAACTAATGATGAAGTATTGAATAGAATTGGGGAGAAGAGGAGTTTGTGGCACAACTTTACAAAAAGAAGGGACCGGTTAGTAGGACATGTTCTGAGGCATCAAGGGATCACAAATTTAGCATTGGACAGTAGTGTAGAGGGTAAAAATAGTAGAGGGAGACCAAGAGATGAATACACTAAGCAGATTCAGAAGGATGTATGTTGCAGTAAGTACTTGGAGATGAAGAAGCTTGCATAGGATAGGGTAGCATGGAGAGCTGCATCAAACCAGTCTCAGGACTGAAGATCACAATAACAACAACAACAACAACAATGTAAGACTGTCGACCAAGATGTTGCCAATGCAATGAATGTAAGATCCGCTAGACAGTATTTACATGTGTGAAAGCACTGAAAATATAGAGTAAAGTGAAATATATTGTCATAGTTGAAGTTACTGCAAATGGAAAATAGGTTTAAAATAGGTGATGGAAGTAAAACAGATGTAAAAAAATTAAAGAAGGAATAAGATATCTAATACATGGCTCCATCTGTTGACATCAAAAGTAAGGACAAGAAGCCCATAAGAAATATATGAACATAATAGCTTCTTTACAAAACAAATATAAAATATGTAAAAAAATTCCAAATGTAACGTATACAGTTTTGAAGTAAATTAACGTCTTCATGAAGAGAATCATGCCAGTACTCAGCTGCACTCTTTGAAAAATTGTTGTAATGGAATCATAAAACATTTGATTCTTCGTAATCAGTTGGCCATTAAGACTTACAACTTTATCTACATGAGAATGTTTCACAATCTCTAATTTCTCCAGCAATGTCAATTTTTTGCTCTTGGTTGCACAATGCAAAATTTGGAGTGATTGAGTACATGTCCTGCATGGCTGCTAGCTTTTAAATTCTGAGTGAATGAAGAACTATTTTAGTTGTATCTATTTTAGTGACAATATGCTTCAGATTCTGGCCTCAGTAGCCAGAGATGGTGGTCATATGTGTGTCAGTTGTGTCTGCCTGAATGTGTGTGTGCATGTTGTCTAATTCAGAAGAAGGCCCTTTGGCTGAAAGCTTACTTGTTTTGCAGTCTTTTTGTTGTGCCTGTCTGTGACTCAACATCTCTACAATATAATGAGTAGCAGTCTATCCTTTTCAGAAAATTGTCATTATTCTTATTTGATGTCCATCTACATCTCCTCAAGTCACCATTCAATGCGTGGCAGAGGGTACCCTGTACCTGTACCTTTCATGTTCCACTCACAGATAGGGCAAGGGAAAAACGACAACCTATATGGCTTCGTATGAGGCCTAGTTCCTCAGATGTTAAGTTCCATAGTGCTTAGAGACATTTGAACCATTTTGAGGCCTAATTTCTCGTATCTTATCTCGGTAAAATGGAAATGAGCGTACGGTGTCAGTGGACGGGAGTTCCCAGGCGGAAAGTTCGGCTGCCAAGTGCAGGTCTTATTGAGTTGCATGTAGACAATGGGGATGAAATGATGATGAGGACAGCACAACACCCAGCCCCTGAGGGGAGAAAATCTCCCACCCCAGCTGGGAATCGTATCTGGGCCCCCATGCGTGGGATTCCAACATGCTGACCATTCAGCTAATGGGGCGGACATCTTCATGGTCCTCATGTGCAATGTATGTTGGTGACAGTAGAATTGTTTGACAGTCAGTTTCAAATGCTGATTCTCTAAATTTTCTCAATAGTGTTTCTTGAAAATAATGTCGCCTTCCCCATAGGGAATCTCATTTGGGTTCTTGAAGCATCTCTGTAACATTTACGTGTTGTTTGAATCTACTGGTAAAAAAACCTAGCAGCCTACCTCTGTATTGCTTCAATGTCTTCCTTCAATCCGGCCTGGTATGGATCCCAAACACTGAAGCACTACTCAGGAATAGGTTGCACCCGCATCCTGTATGCGGTCTCCTTTACAGGTGAACTACTCTTTGCTAAAATTCTCCTAACAAACCTAAGTTGACCATTTGCCTTCCCTAGCACAGTTTTCACATGCTTCTTCCAACTCATATTGCTTTGCAATGTTACGCCCAGATATTTAATTGACTTGACTGTGTCAAGCAGGACACTAGAAATACTGTATCTGAACTTCACAGGCTTGATCTTCTTTCTCGTCCACATTAACTTACATTTTTCCTCATTTAGGGCTAGCTGCCATTCATCACACCAACTGGAAATTTTGTCTGTCTTATATCTTCTGCTGTCACTCAACTTCAACACCTTATGGTACACCACGGCATCATCAGCAAACAATTGCAGATTGCTGCCCACCATCTCCACCAAATCGATTTATACATATGGAGAACAACGGTGGTCCTATCACACTTCTCTGGGACACTCCTGATGATACTCTTGCCATCAAGGTCAACATACTGAGTTCTTTTATTTAAGAAGTCATCAACCCACTCACAAATCTGTGAACTTATTCCACATACTTGTACCTTCATTAACAGCCTGCAGTGGGACAATACTTTCTGGAAATCTAGAAATATGGAATCCACCTGTTGACCTTCATCCATAGTTCTCTGTACATCATGTGAGAAAAGGGCAAGTTGAGTTTTGCATGAGTGATACTTTCTAAAACCATGCTGATTTGTGCTCATAAGTTTCTCAGTCTCAAGACAGTTTATCATATTCAGACTGAGAATATGTTCAAGGATTCTGCAGCAAACAGAAGTTAGGGATGTTGATCTGTAATTTTGCCAGTCTCTACATTTACACTTCATATATACTGGAGTCACCTGCACACTCCTCCAGTCGCTTGGGGCTTTGAAGCTAGGTAAGGGGCCAATGCCATAGAGTAATCTTTGTAAAATCAAACATATAGACACCACCTAGCAGGCCTTCAATCCACTGTGTCGGCAGTACCGTGCATGCCAGTCTCACATTGTGCATACACATGCAGTCATATATTCACAGTGAGTGCAATTTATATTCCAATATATGTGTCAAGATTATAAGTGTGGCACTATCTTAGCATAGCTGTATGCCTTCACTGAAGGTAAGAACTGTTGTCTCTTCCATGGTTCGATTACCAATTTGACCCTTTGGTTTTAGTCTTGGGCAATGTTTTTTTAAAAATCCTTTTACTTTTACATTCTATGTGCAATCCAAAAGTTTGACTACTTATGACTAATGCATTATCCGCAGTTCCTAAACTGGTGTCATCTCTGGTGTTTTTGTAGTATCTTAAAAAAGTTTTTACCACCTTCTTATGCTAGATAGAACCATACCCCTAGTTTGTTTTTATGTATTTTTTCCATATAGAAACTCTGAAGATGCCTCATAAAGGCAAAATGCATCAATAAATCTGGTATCATTGCAATTGAGACTGTCTTCATCCTGAAAATATATTATGTTGCTACACCATGGCCATAGAGTGGAAGGATATAGGTTATTGAGAAGTTCAGAGGGAGCAGTAGACAACATTTCATTGGAACAGAGGGAGGGACTTCAGTAGAAGAGAAATGAGTAGCTTTGGGAGGTGAAACAGTGAAGACAGCAGGTGGTGAAATAAGTAAAAATATTAGGACTGTTATAAATCTTTGTATAGCCAGGGAGATGTTCAGTGTAACTGACAATTGGAGAAAATATAAAAATTCAGCAATGAAGGAAGTGAAAGAGTATACAGCCATATAAAATATGAGATTGCCAGAAAGTGTAAAATGTCTAAACAGTTTGCTAGATGTCAAATGCAAGGCTATAGAAGCACATGTAACTAGAGTAAAGATAGATACTGACTGCAGGAAAATTAAAGAGCCCTTTGGAGAAAAAGGAATCAACTGTATGAATAGCAGGAGCTCAGATGACAACGAAGGAAAAGCTAAAAGGATGAAGGAATAAATAAAGGGGCACTACAAGAGAAAGGAACTTGAAGACAGTATTATAGGAAGGGAGAGAAAGTAGGTGAAGGTGAGGTAGGACATATAATACTGCAGATAGAATTTGACAGGGCACTTAAAGTTCTAAGCTGAAACAAACCCCTAAAGACCTTAACCATCTAACAATTAATTGGGAAAATTACAGTTTTGGTAGTGGAGGCTGTGATAAGACATCCTGTGAAACATTACTAATTGCCTTCTCTGAACATTACCTAAAACAGATTGTCAGGAACCCCACTTATGATGGAAATATATTGGATCTAGTGGCAACAAATAGACATGACCTCTTTAAGGATGTCTACATCGAAACTGACATCAGTGACCATGATATAATTGTGGCAGCAATGAATACCAAAGTACAGAGGACAACTAAAATAAGCAGAAAGATACATATATTCAGTAAACTAGATAAATGTGGAAATATGCCAGTGATACAGTTCAAACATCCTTACACATAGCCCTAACAAAAATGTGTATAACAGAAAAGTTTCCCAAACATCAGACCACAGCCATAATCCATCCATTCCACAAAAAGGGAGATAAAAGCAATGCAGATAATTACAGAGGTATCTCTCTCTTACACTGCACATAGAAGATTTTCTCCAGAATCCTATACAAGAGGATCAAAGAGCAACTAGAGGAAGAATTAGGTGAATACCAAGGAGGCTTCAGACCTTGGAGAAGCTGTGCAGAACAGAAAATCACTTTAAAATTAGTCATAGAATATTACAAGAAACAAAATAAACCTCTTGTAATAACATTCATGGACTTTAAAAAAGCATATGACTGCTTCCATAGACCTTCAATGTTAAAAATCTTAAGAAATTTTGGTCTCCATATAAAATTAATCAAATTGATAGAACTCACCTTAACCAACACTGTACCAAAAGTCAAGTTCAAGGGAGAACTCTCTGAGCCATTCATCATAAAAACAGGTTTAAGACAAGGAGATTGCTTGGCACCCCTGCTGTTCAGCTGTGCTTTAGAAAAGATAATGAGGGAATGGTACAAGACTAACCCAAAGAACATCCAAATTGGAAGACTCAAAGACAACATAAGTTTAAATTGTCCAGGATTTTCTGATGACCTTGCTCTCTTGTCCAACAGTATTCAGGAAACCAAACAACAAGTTATCTCACTACAGGAAATAGCACAGAAAATTGGTTTTGGAATATCCTTTGAAAAAACAGTCATCGTGTTAACTGACACACCACTCATAAACAAAATTGCCATGGGAGACCAAGAAATACAAATTGTAGATAAATTTAATATCTGGGAGAAATCATAATATATAACCTCAATGAAAAGCCAACATGGCATAACAGAATAAACAAATTGACTAAAGCACAATATATCACCAAGAACACCTACAACAAAAAGAGCCTGTCAATAGCAACAAAATTAAAACACTACAAATCAGTCAATCAACCAGAAATAATGTACACAAGTGAAACCATCTTCAAAACAACTGACACTGCACAAATAGACAAAATACTCAAAATAGAAAGAAGAATCATCAGAACGTGCTTCAACAAATTGTACCAGAAAGATGGACACTGGAGAGTAGCTACAAATGAAACAGCCTACAAGGAAATAGAACCAGTAATGAGCAACAATCAGGAAGAAACACATTTTATTTTTTGGACATCTAATCAGAACACCAGAGAAAGGTTCATCAGGAGAACAATAGAAAAATTGTGGAATAGTAAGTGCAACATTAAGTGGATTACAGAAATTAAGGAAGATATGGATGAGCTACAGATTACATTGGAAGACTTAAGAAACAAAACTGACAAAATCAGGAAACTCACAGACAAACAAACCAGACTGCAAACGAGAATCAACAAACAGACAATAGGAAGGGTGATTTTCGATGAACAAAGAAGGATGGGAGCCAAGAGAATGAAGAAATACTGGGCTGAAAGGAAACTGAAAAATTCTTTGTATAAAGTTGGCTAGAGTGATCCAATGAAGGCCATAAAATGCAAATAATAATAATAATAATAATAATAACAAAACTAGATAAAAAAATCAGTAGTGTCATATCTCAGTGAGGAACTTGTAACTTTCAGCACAGGCCAGGAGCATGTAGAGAAAATATGGCTCAAGTATAAAAGAATAGTTGACCATGGACTGGATATATATGTACCCAGCAGAACAGTGCATAATGGGAAGAAACCTCCATGGTAGATGGTCACTGTAAAGAAACTTCCAAACAAACAGATTACTGCGTGATAAGTGTAAAACATAGTGTATGTCTGTAGATAGAGCGATGCTGAATGAAATGTGTTTGGCTGGCAAGAGAGCAATGTGCGATGCCTTTAATGACTACCATAGCAGAATAATGTCAAGTGATCTTTCCTCCAAAACCCAAAGAAATTCTGGTCATCTGTAAAGGCTGTTAGTGGTGCCAAAATTTGTATCCAGCCGCTTGTGAATGAGACTGGAACTGAAATTGAGGGTAGCGAAGCAAACGTTAAAATGCTTAACTCTATTTTCAAATGTTTGTTTACCAAGGAAAACCCAGGAGAACTGCCCCAATTTAATCCTCATACCACTGAAAAGATGAGTGAAATAAGTATTTATGTCAGTGGTGCTGAAAAACAGCTGAAGTCATCAAAATTTAACCAAGCTCAAGGCCATATATAATCCCTGTCAAATTCCATACTGAATTTGCAGCTGAGCTAGCCCCTCTCCTGACTATAATCTAGAGTAGATCACTCGAACAAGAAACCACACCAAGTTCTTGGAAAGAAACACGGGTCACATCCATGTACAAGAAGGATAGTAGAATTGGTCCACAAAACTACCCTCCAATATCCTTGAGATCGATTTGTTGAGAATCTTAGAACATATTCAGAACTCTTAACATAATAAGGTATCGTGAACCAAATGGCCTTCTCAGTGCCAACCAGCATGGACTTCAAAAGCATTGATCATGTGGAGCCCAAATCGCAATTTTCTCACATGACAGACTGAAAGCTTTGGATCAAGGCAATCAGTTAGATGCAGTATTTCTTGAGTTCTGAAAAGCATTTGACTCAGTAGCACACTTATGATTATTGTCAAAATTACATTTGTATGGGGTATCAAATGAAATTTGTGACTGGATTGAAGATTTTTTATTAGGGAGGATGCTGTATGTTACCTTGGATGGTGAATCATCACATTCAGACATAACTTCGGGTGTGTCCTAGGGATGTGTGTTGGGACCCTTAATGTTGATGTTGTATGTTAATGACTTTGCAGGTTATATTAACAATAACCTTAGGCTTTTTGTAGAAAATGCAGTTATCCGTCATGGAGTCCTATCTGAAAGAAGCTGCATAAATATTGTCAGACCTTAATAAGATTTCAAAGAAGAGCAGACATTGGCTGCTTGCTTTAAATGTTAAGAAATGTACAATTGTGCACTTCACAAAACGAAAACGAAAAAAATGTACTATCCTCTGACTATAATATCAATGAGTCACTGTTGGAATTGGCCAACTCATACAAATAGCTGGGTGTAACATTATGTAGGGATGAAATGTAAGATCACATAGGTTCAGTTGTGGCTAAAGCTGGTGGTAGACTTTAGTTTGTTGGTAGAATACTGTGGAAGGCCAATCAGTCGACAAAGGAGGTTGCTTACAAATCACTCATGCAACCAGTTCTAGAATGTTGCTCAAGTGTGTAAGACCTGCACCAGAGAGGACTAATAGGGGATATTGAATTTATACAGAGAAGGGCAGCACAAATGGTCACAGGTTTGTTTGATTCATGGGAGAGTGTCACAGAGATATCGAAGGAACTGAACTGGAAGACTCTTGAAGATAGATGTAAACTATCTGCAGAAAGTCTATTGACAAAGCTTCAAGAACCGGCTTTAAATGATGCCTCTAGGAATATACTACAATCCCCTACATATTGCTCACATAGGGATCATGAGGATAAGATTATTCTAATTACTGCACACACAGGGGCATTCAATCAATCATTCTTCCCACACTCCATAAGTGAGTGGTATGGGAAGAAACCTTAATAACTGGTACAGTGGGACATACCCTCTGCCATGCACCTCATGGTGCTTTGCAGAAAATAGATGTAGATGTAGAGTGAAAGGTTATACATAGCTTGTACATAGCTTGTACAGAAACCAGACTGCAGTTATAACAATTGTAGGACATAAAAAGAAGAAGAAAACAAGTCAAAGTTATAATATATACCCTATATTATTCAATCTGCACATTGAGCAACCTGCAAAGGAAGCCAAAGAAAAATCTGAAGGAGAAACTGAAGATCAGGAGGAAGAAATATAAACCTTGTGGTCTGCCAATAACTTTATAGTTCTGTCTCAGACAGCCACAAACTTGGAAGAGCAGTTAGACGGAGTGGATAGTACTTGAAAAAAGATTCTGAGATGATCATCAGCAAAAGCAAAACTAGAGTGACTGAGTGTAGTCAGATTAAATCAGGTGATAGTGATAGAATTAAATTAGAAAAAGAGACACAAAAAGTAATAGATGAATTTAGCTCTCTGAGCAGCAGAGCAATTGATGGTGGTGTAAATAGGGAGGATATAAAATGCAGATTGTCTATAGAATGGAAAGCATTTCTGAAAAAGAGGAATTTTTTAATATTGAATATAAATTTAAGAGTTAGGAATTCTTTTCTGGAAGTATTTGCCTGAACTGTGGCCTTGCACGGAAGTGAAACATTATCAATAAGAAATTCAGACAAGACAAGAACAGAAGCCATTGAAATGTGGTCCTATAGAAAAATGCTTTAGATTAGATTGATCACCTAACTAATGAGGAGGTTACATATCAAATTGGGAAGACAGAAATTTGTAGCACAAAGGGGATTAGTTGATAGGATACATTCTGAGGCATCAAAGAATTATCAGTTTGGTATTAGAGGGAAGTGTTGGTGGTAAAAATTGTAGGGAGAGACCTAGGCACGAATACAGTAAGCAGTTTCAGTTATTGAAAGATGAAGAGACTTGTACGGGTTAGACTAGTGTGGAGAGCTACACCAAACCAACCTTTGGACTGAAGACCACCACAACAGCAATTTCAGTATTTATGGCATTCTTCTTGAACAAGTTCTTATTATTTTGATGGAACAATGCAATCTGTTATAAAGAATGGTTCCTGTGTGCCTTACACTGGTATGACATTTAATGTCTTTATTTGTCAGATGAATGTTACCACTAGTATATGTTTAATGATTGAGCATGTCATTTTTTTAAGTAGATGGAGAGCGTTATTTACAAATGACACAGTCTTTGGGATATTTGTTCATAGGATATCCAGTGTTTTGAGTTTTTTGAAAATTATGTTAGTAGTTGCATATGGTGACAATGGTGTTATGATCTTCATAACCTGTTTCTGCATGAAAATTTATTATGTGTATACATACCCCCAGAAGGGAATTGATGGTGCTGTTGTCTTCAGTCTGAAGACTGGTTTGATGCAACACTTTACACTAATCTATCCTGTGGAAGCCTCTTCATCGTCAAGTTACTACTGCAACCTACATCCTTCTGAATCTGCTTACTGTATTTGTCTTCTGGTCTCCGTCTACAATTTTTACCCTTACGCTTCCCTCCAGTACTAAACTGGTGATCCCTAAACGTCTCAGAATGTGTTGGACCAACCAGTTCCTTCTTCATGCCACAAATTTTTTTTCTCCACAATGCTAGTCAGAATCTCCTTTAGTTAACTGATCTGTCCATCTAATCTTCAGCATTCTTCTGTAACATCACATTTCAAAATCTTGCATTCTCATCTCCTCTAAACTGTTTATTGTCCATGTTTCACTGCCGTATGTAGCTATACTCCACAAAAATACTTTCAGAAAGGACTTCCTAACACTGAAATCTATGCTCAGTGTTAACAAATTATGGTAGGCAAATCAGTCTTTAACTCCAAAATCATAGCAAGAGCTGCTTATTTTTCTTAGCAGTTTTTGTGTGTTTTTTCCACTGTAGTGTGTCATCTATCCACATCCCAGGGAATTTTGCCTCACTGAGCTCTTCGATAGCTTTATTTTCAATCACTGTTGGTTCTACAAATGCTGTATGGTTCTTGAATGGCCAGAATTTCATATGAGCTGTTTATCCTTACTAAACAAGAAACTGTTATCAAAGAGCCAGAACAAGAGTCTTTCACTGCTGTTCAAATAAACAGTTCTCATCTGCTGTGGAGAAATGTTGTAAGAGATGGTTTGTGAAATCAGTGAGTAATACAAGTTTTTCTGTGGGATCATTAGAAGAATGAAGAAGATTGAGCATGGGGTTGAGCCTTGCTGGGCTCCTGAAGTGACTGCTGTTATATCTGAATGAGTTGATCTTCTATCCTGTGTTGTTACAGCTACCAGCTGCCCTCTGTTTTACAGAAGTGACTGGAACCACTCATTGCACAATCCTCCTATATAAAAGCATTTAGTTTGTGTAAGAGCAAAGGGTAGCTGACTAGATTAAATGCTTCTGTGAGACCAATGAAAGAAACACAAAATTTGTGCTGTTAATTAATGAAGAGAACTTCACCGATAGTTTTATTTCTCTGTAGACCTGAGTGTCATGCTGTTATTAAGGAGCTTCTTTAAAGAAACATTGTTAGTCATGAGTACATTACCTTTTTTGTCAAATGGAGGTAGAGGGGGAGGGAGAGACAGTTGACATCAGTAATCCCCCCTCCTGCTCAATTTACATATAACAGATCGCAGCTGTGGATTCTGTTCTTTCAGACGTATGGGCACCACACATTCGTGTAATACATTACTTTTTCTATTATTTTGAATACAATTGGGAGGAGGTGTATTAGTCAGTGGTTCTTTACCTCCTTTTTGCCTACATTCTTGTGCAATGGAATAATTTTGGAGATCTTCAATGATTGAGAAAAATTGCCAGTGCCCATGGAGCAGTTTGTTATGTTGTATAGTAGTATTACTATTATCAACCTGTTTCATTATATACCTAAAATAACATTTGGCCAGATGAAAGGAAATTTTTCATATTCCCAGTAATTTGAAGAACTTCCTTAAATGTTGCAAGCATTAAAATGTAATTTCTTTGTTTCTCCTTTTGTACACAAAAGCAAATGGTGACATGTCCTTTGTTTGTACTAAACTAAACCAAACGATATACCTTTTTGACCAGAGAGTCCATTTGACCAATCCAGAACATTTGTAAGTTGGGCAGATTCCAGATTCAAGTATACAGAATCTTTACAGCTACTTGAAAGAGATATTATCTTAATTGGGTATTCAGCATTACTAAGAGGTTTTTGACATAACTCACTGTGCAAAAAATGTTTGTAAAATTTATATTAAAATTACCCTGTGATATGACTTCCTTACCTTTTCATTTATAGAAATACAAGGCATTTTCAAGTCTTCTCAGAAACTGGGTCATGTTGCAATCAGGTTAACAGTACATACATACTGTTGTTCCCAGAATGAATTATGAATTTTGAATCTGCAGTGGAATAATTTGGAACTTTGTTGCAAATGTAAACTGTGTGCTAGAGTGAGCCCCAAACATAGGACTCTTACAGCCTTATTTCCACCAGTACCTCTTCTCCTACCTTCCAAAGTTCACCAGAGTACTTTGTGGAACGACAGTCCTGGCAAAAAGGTTGTAGGGTTTGAGTTCCAGTGTAAAAAAAAAAAAAAAAAAAAAAAAAAAAAAAAAAAAAAAAAAAAAAAAAAAAAAAAAAAAAAACTGGCTGTGGCTACACCATGTCTTTCTTCTAGGAGTGATAGTCCTGGAAGGCAGAAGATGAGGTACTGGCAGAAGTAAGGGTGTGAACATGGGTCCATGAGTCATACTTGGATAGCTCAGCCAGTAGAGCACATGCATATGAAAGTCAAACTACAGTGTCATCAGTAGCAACATTTCAACATGATTCCTACTCATCATCTTTAGACAGAGTCACTTGGTACGAAGGTGACAAGTATGATACTTATTGGAACATTCCTACAAGAGGATTCTGCCACTCAGCTGATATCCTGGGTAGATGCTGCTACCAACTGTACAATTTGTGAAGCTGACATATGACAGGTTTTAATTTTTGATCCAGTACAAATAACATCAATCTTGAAACAAGTGGCTGACAATTATACCACAAATTGTAACTGTTGGTTGTGTAGTGATTAGATATTTTGATGACAGATGATTACTTATAGCCTGATTTCTTCCGGAAAAGCATTTTTAGATAACTTTTCCCCTTTCTACCCTTATCTTCTGTTTCATTTCTTGGTCTAAGCATGTTTTATTCATCTCATGTAGTGTGAGCTAGGTGTATTGCCATATTCGCCCAAGTATAAGATGACTCTGAATATAAGACAATGCCCCTCCTTCCCCCTTTTTTTAAGAGGTTCCTTCAGAAAAAAAATTATTTTTGATGTAATCAAAACTACAAACTGTTTTATTGATATATCTGCCATAAAGTTTACTTTATACTTATTGTAAACTATTGCTTGTTACTGATTGTCTACATTTTGATAACACTAGGAGAAATAAAATAAACAAAAATAAATTGTGTACTGTAATTTTTGCACTGTTTTCTTTCCTACCTTTTTTGCTTACTAACCTTGTAGTCCTTGGACTCACTACTTTTAAACATCATCATAATCTTCCTAATAACACATATATGAAATTTATATCTTCATTGTCACAAATATTTGGTCATTCCTTCAGAATTTGTTGCTATTTCTGAGGTTGTCTTTGTGTTGAGATCTGAGAACACAGCTGTTATGTTCTGAATATGTGCCAAATTTTGCTTCTGTACTGACATAAGAATGTTACAACAATGTGTCTTACTTCCGAACATATTGCCTGCCCTCCACTGTTTTGTTGGCTTGGCTGTGTAGAATCAGCTGACACACCCCCATTAATTCCCATCATACATCATGATGCCCCCCCATGAACCATGGACCTTGCCGTTGGTGGGGAGGCTTGCGCCCTCAGCAATACAGATGGCCGTACCGTAGGTGCAACCACAACGGAGGGGTATCTGTTGAGAGGCCAGACAAACATGTGGTTCCTGAAGAGGGGCAGCAGCCTTTTCAGTAGTTGCAGGAGCAACAGTCTGGATGATTGACTGATCTGGCCTTATAACATTAACCAAAACGGCCTTGCTGTGCTGGTACTGCGAACGGCTGAAAGCAAGGGGAAACTACAGCTGTAATTTTTCCTGAGGACATGCAGCTTTACTGTATGATTAAACGATGATGGCGTCTTCTTGGGTAAAATATTCCGGAGGTAAAATAGTCCCCCATTTGGATCTCCGGGTGGGGACTACTTAAGAGGACGTCGTTATTAGGAGAAAGAAAACTGGCGTTCTACGGATCGGAGCGTGGAATGTCAGATCCCTTAATCGGGCAGGTAGGTTAGAAAATTTAAAAAGGGAAATGGATAGGTTAAAGTTAGATATAGTGGGAATTAGTGAAGTTCGGTGGCAGGAAGAACAAGACTTCTGGTCAGGTGACTACAGGGTTATAAACACAAAGTCCAATAGGGGTAATGCAGGAGAAGGTTTAATAATGAATAGGAAAACAGGAATGCGGGTAAGCTACTACAAACAGCATAGTGAACGCAATATTGTGGCCAAGATAGACACAAAGCCCATGCCTACTACAGTAGTACAAGTTTATATGCCAACTAACTCTGCAGATGACGAAGAAATTGAAGAAATGTATGATGAAATAAAAGAAATTATTCAGGTAGAGAAGGGAGATGAAAATTTAATAGTCATGTGTGACTGGAATTCATCAGTAGGAAAAGGGAGAGAAGGAAACATAGTAGGTGAATATGGATTGGGGTGAAGAAATGAAAGAGGAAGCCGCCTTGTAGAATTTTACACAGAGCATAACTTAATCATAGCTAACACTTGGTTCAAGAATCATAAAAGAAGGTTGTATACTTGGAAGAATCCTGGAGATATTAAAAGGTATCAGATAGATTATATAATGGTAAGACAGAGATTTAGTAACCAGGTTTTAAATTGTAAGACATTTCCGGGGGCAGATGTGGATTCTGACCACAATCTATTGGTTATGAACTGCAGATTAAAACTGAAGAAACTGCAAAAAGGTGGGAATTTAAGGAGATGGGACCTGGATAAACTGAAAGAACCTGGAGGTTGTAGAGAGTTTCAGGGAGAGCATAAGGGAACAATTGACAGGAATGGGGGAAAGAAATACAGTAGAAGAAGAATGGGTAGCTCTGAGGGATGAAGTAGTGAAGGCAGCAGACGATCAAGTAGGTAAAAAGACGAGGGCTAATAGAAATCCTTGGGTAACAGAAGAAATATTGAATTTAATTGATGAAAGGAGAAAATATAAAAATGCAGTAAATGAAGCAGGCGAAAAGGAATACAAACGTCTCAAAAATGAGATCGACAGGAAGTGCAAAATGGCTAAGCAGGGATGGCTAGAGGACAAATGTAAGGATGTAGAGGCTTGTCTCACTAGGGGTAAGATAGATACTGCCTACAGGAAAATTAAAGAGACCTTTGGAGAGAAGAGAACGACTTGTATGAATATCAAGAGCTCAGATGGCAACCCAGTTCTAAGCAAAGAAGGGAAGGCAGAAAGGTGGAAGGAGTATATAGAGGGTCTATACAAGGGCGATGTACTTGAGGACAATATTATGGAAATGTAAGAGGATGTAGATGAAGACGAAATAGGAGATAAGATACTGCGTGAAGAGTTTGACAGAGCACTGAAAGACCTGAGTTGAAACAAGGTCCTGGGAGTAGACAACATTCCATTAGAGCTACTGATGGCCTTGGGAGAGCCAGTTATTGACAAAACTCGACCATCTGGTGAGTAAGATGTATGAGACAGGTGATATACCCTCAGACTTCAAAAAGAATGTAATAATTACAATCCCAAAGAAAGCAGATGTTGACAGATGTGAAAATTACCGAACTATCAGTTTAATAAGTCACAGCTGCAAAATACTAACTCGAATTCTTTACAGACGAATGGAAAAACTGGTAGAAGCGGACCTCGGGGAAGATCAGTTTGGATTCCGTAGAAATGTTGGAACACGTGAGGCAATACTAACCTTATGACTTATCTTAGAAGAAAGATTAAGTAAAAGGCAAACCTACGTTTCTAGCATTTGTAGACTTAGAGAAAGCTTTTGACAATGTTAACTGGAATACCCTCTTTCAAATTCTGAAGGTGGCAGGGGTAAAATACAGGGAGCGAAAGGCTATTTACAATTTGTACAGAAACCAGGTGGCAGTTATAACAGTCGAGGGGCATGAAAGGGAAGCAATGGTTGGGAAAGGAGTGAGACAGGGTTGTAGCCTCTCCCCGATGTTATTGAGCAAGCAGTAAAGGAAGCAAAAGAAAAATTTGGAGTAGGTATTAAAATTCATGGAGAAAAAGTAAAAACTTTGAGGTTCACCGATGACATTGTAATTCTGTCAGAGACAGCAAAGGACTTGGAAGAGCAGTTGAACGGAATGGACAGTGTCTTGAAAGGAGGATACAAGATGAACATCAACAAAAGCAAAACGAGGATAATGGAATGTAGTCAAATTAAATCAGGTGATGCTGAGGGAATTAGATTAGGAAATGAGACACTTAAAGTAGTAAAGGAGTTTTGCTATTTGGGGAGTAAAATAACTGATGATGGTCGAAGTAGAGAGGATATAAAATGTAGACTGGCAATGGCAAGGAAAGCGTTTCTGAAGAAGAGAAGTTTGTTAACATCGAGTATGGATTTGGGTGCCAGGAAGTCGTTTCTGAAAGTATTTGTATGGAGTGTAGCCATGTATGGAAGTGAAACATGGATGATAAGTAGTTTGGACAAGAAGAGAATAGAAACTTTCGAAATGTGGTGCTACAGAAGAATGCTGAAGATAAGGTTGGTAGATCACGTAACTAATGAGGAGGTATTGAATAGGATTGGGGAGAAGAGAAGTTTGTGGCACAACTTGACTAGAAGAAGGGATCGGTTGGTAGGACATGTTTTGAGGCATCAAGGGATCACAAATTTAGCGTTGGAGGGCAGCGTGGAGGGTAAAAATCGTAGAGGGAGACCAAGAGAAGAACACACTAAGCAGATTCAGAAGAATGTAGGTTGCAGTAGGTACTGGGAGATGAAGAAACTTGCACAGGATAGGGTAGCATGGACAGCTGCATCAAACCAGTCTCAGGACTGAAGACCACAACAACAACAACAACATCATGATGAGGGTTGACAACATTGCAGCAAGAAACACATACACTATGCGATCAAAATATGCTGTTGGCCCACCCTTAGCCTTGATGACAACTTCCAGTCTTGCAGGCATATGTTCAATCAGGTGCTGGAAGGTTTGTTGGGGAATGACAGACCATTCTTCACAGAGTTCTGCGCTGAGGAGAGGTATCAATGTCAGTCGGTGAGGCATGGCATGAAATCGGCGTTCCAAAACATCCCAGAGGTGTTCTATATGATTCAGGTCAGGATTCTGTCCAGGCCAGTGTATTACAGGGATGTTATTGTCATGTCACTACTCTGCCACAGGCTGTGCATTATGAACAGGTGCTCGATCACGTTGAAAGATGCAATCGCCATCCCCAAATTACTTTTCACCAGTGGAAAGCAAGAAGGTGCTTAAAACATCAACGTAGGCCTGTGCTGTGATAGTGCCATGCAAAACTACAAGGGGTGCAAGCCCCCTCCATGCAAAACGTGACCACACCATAATGCCACCACCTCCAAATTTTGCTGTTGGCACTATACATGCTGGCAGACGACGTTCAGTGGGCTTTTGCCATACCCACACCCTGCCATCGGATTGCCACATTGTGTACTGTAATTCGTCACTCCACACAAAGTTTTTCTAGTGTTCAATAATCTAATGTTTATGCTCCTTACACCAAGCGAGGCGTCATTTGGCATTTACCTGCGTGATGTGTTGATTATGAGCAGCTGCTCGACTATGAAATCCAAGTTTTCTCACCTCCTGCCTAACTGCCACAGTATGTGCAGTGGATCCTGATGCAGTTTGGAATTTCTGTGTGATGGTCTGGATAGAGGTCTGCCTTTTGCACATTACGACCCTCTTCAACTGCCAATGGTCTCTGTCAGTCAGCAGACGTGGTCGGCCTGTAAGCTTTTGTGCTGTACACGTCCCTTCACATTTCCACTTCACTATCACATTGGAAACAGTGGACCTAGGGATGTTTAGGAGTGTGGAAATCTCACGTACAGATGTCTGACACAATATGGCACCCAATCACCTGACCACGTTTGTGAAGTCCGTGAGTTCCACAGAGCACCCCATTCTGCTCTCTCACGATGTCTAATGACTACTGAGGTCGCTGATATGGAGTACCTTGCAGTAGGTGGCAGCGCAATGCACCTAATATGAAAAATGTATATTTTTTGGGGTGTCCAGATACTTTTGATCACATAGTGTAAGTACACCATTGGTTCCTATGTAGACTTTTACTATTTCCTGCAGAAATGAATACTATTGTTAAGTATTTGTCCAATTTTAAAGTCAGTTCAATGACAACTACAAATGGGTTCAGGCAAATTGCTGTTTAAACATGGCAAATGTGCACAAAAACCCAAAGTACATAGTATACATTCACACACTTGGCAAAGGAATGAAATTGGCTGCTCACTCACTCCTCCCCTCCCCACAATCATCATAGATCCCAGCCAAGCTGGTGTCATTGATCCCCTTCCGGTCCTTCCATAGTGCTGAGATTGAGCAATTGTGGAAAACAGACTGCAATATCTTCTAGTGTGTAAGTCATATATAGAAACAACAATGAACACATAAATAAAAGGCCACAATTATGATTCAGTTCCATTCTCTAACCTTCAATCATCTGTGATCTACTGATGTTTGTTGGTACTATTTCCACGATAGATCTTGTCACTGTAATTTATTCTGAAGATGACAATTACATTCAGTTTAATATGATGTACTACCGTTGTTACACATTTCATTCTGGATTAAATTTCCTTCTGTTGCAACTGAATGCCACCATCATGTTTGCAATCCACTTAGTAAATTGTTACATTCTCTCATAACAAAATAAAATATTGGTCTGGGGTTGTGAATGAAGGACAACCTTTCTATCTTTGAATTTTTTCTTTACTTAAAAAGTGGCATTAATGTTTGTATATGGTATCCATACAGGTATGAGAATGGTTATTGCAAACCTGTTCAAATACAGCAAAAGTTTGGAAGAGGATAGAAGTGAATGCTATTTCCTCCTGTGTTTCATAAAATTGTAAAATTTTAATCAGGGCAGTAGATTGTTGTAGTGGTTAGTTCGAAGTTTTTTGCGTATCTGTTGCACTAGTGCCATGCTAATCAGATCACATGGTTGTTCAAACAACATCAAGACTGTATCAAGCCCTTTGGCATATCTGGAAAAGTTGAGACTGTTAGAACGTGAGTATGATTTGCTGAGCCCTGCCCTTCCGAATTCTTCAAAATAAATCTGCACATGAGGTCAATAAAGAAAGCTTCATCTTTCAATGTTCAGTGACCCCTATAAATGTAGGACTGCCCCTATATACTCTACTAAACAATGTAAAAATGTTGATGTCAGCAGCAATATTGTGAACTGGGAATATACTGTTTGCGCAAAATAAGTTGCCTCTCAGCACTATGGCTGATGTGATCGACCGTAAGTGCATTCCCCATTTATGGTCACTTTCTTCAGCCACTATGCTGAGCATCAGTTTAGTCTGTATGAATAGTAAGATGATCCTTAATTTTTCAAATGACAAATTTGGGGGAAAACCTTGTCTTATAATAGGGTAAATACGATACTTGCTTTCATCTCTTTTATATTAACATAAAATCCGCTACTGTCTAGATTACATCTGTTACTTTACAAACATTATATTTAATATCTCAGAACCATGCTTGTCTAAATGCGACCGACTTTTTTTTGTGGCACTCATTGCGTGCATATATTTTAGGATTTATAAATATTGTGCTGAATGTGTCACACTGTTCACTTATATGATTACACATTTATTCTATGTGTTTATCAGATGCTGAATGTCTTTTTATGATCTTAACAACAATACAAGATTTTGGAAAACCATTTTTTGCCATCCTAATGAGATTATGGTTGTCTTTTATTAGTTATATTTTGTTGCCGTGTCAGAGTGAGTGTGTGGCCACATGAATGAAAACACATTGACAGTGTTTACTTATTTTGTGTCTTCCTACATGAGTGTTTTGAAGATGAGCTTTTAATTGATATGACATAATTGCTGGTTGTACATGTGCCTAAGCTTTATCACAGTGTGCAACCCCACACAGCTGCCCAAACTCAACAGAAAATTCAGGAATGGTTCTGGACTACACTAGAACAACTTCCTTACAGTCCAGACTTGTTGCCCTGTAATTCTGATTCGTTTGCACTACTATATGAGGTAGTCGGAGGACACAAATTTGATGACAGTGGCCCTGTCAAAGTGTTTGTGCACAACTGGCTGCTGTCAGAGCCACATTTGTTTACAAAAATGGGGTCAGGAAGCTACCAATCCACTGTGTTCACCATCAACATGCTGAAGATCCATATAAATTGCACAATGAAGCCTTGCCTGGCTTCTGGTGAAAGGTGAACACGAGTGGCATATGGCCTGTATGTACATGCATTCACTGTAAACCACTGTATGGTGTACGGCATGTACCACTACTAGTAATTTCCTTTCCATTTATAGTACAAAATGGAGCAAGGGAAAAATGACAGCTTATTTGTTTCCATATGAGTCCTGATTTCTTTTATCTTGCCTTCTTGGTCCTTATGCAAAATGGACATTGGCGGCAGTAGAATTGTTCTGCAGTCAACTGCAGATGCCTGTTCTCTAAATTTCATCAGTACCATTTCGTGAAAAGAATGTCATCTTCCCTTCAATTATTTCCATTGGAGTTCATGAAGCATCTCCGTAACATTTGCGTGATGGTCAGATCTACTGCTAACTAATCTAACAGCACACTTCTGAATTGCTTTGATCTTTTCCTTTAATGTGACTTGGTGCATATCCCAAACACTCAAGCAGCACACAAGATTTGGTAACACAAGTGTTGTATATGCAGTTTCCTTTGTGGATGAAGTACACTTTCCTAAAACTCTTCCAATAAATTGAAGACTAATATTCTTCTTCCCTCTCACCAAACTTATTCGGCCTTTCCATTTTATTTCATTTTGCAACATTGCACCTATGTATTTAATCAACATGGCTTTGTCAAGCAGTGGACCACTAGCGTCATATTTAAACATTACATGATTGTTTTTCCTACTCATCAGCATTAACTTACATTTTCCTACATTTAGAGAAGCTTCCACTCATCACACCTAACTGAAATTCTGTAAGAGCCATCCTGTATCCTTCTACAGTCATGCTACTATAACACTTTGTCATATACTACAGCATCATTAGCAAACAATTGTGGACTGCTGCTCATTCTATCTGTCAGACAATTTATGTATTTAGAAAACAAGAGTGGTCCTGTCACACTTCTGTGGGACACTCCTGACAATTCCCATGTCTCTGATGAACACTTGCCATCAAGGATAACATACTTGCATCTAGTAATTAAAAAGACTTTGAAAGCCACTCAAATATTTGGGAACCTACTCTGTATCCTCAGACTATCGTTAACAGTCTGCCATGGGGCACTGTGTCAGGCATTTTCCAGAGAGGTAGGAATATGAAATCTGCCGGTCCCCTTCATCCGTGGTTTGCAGAATATCAAGTGAGGAAAAGGCAAGCTGAGATTTGCATGACTAATGCTTTCTAAATCTGTGCTGATTTGTTGACAGAAGGTTCCCAGTCTCAAGAAAATTAATTGTATTTTAACTTACATGTACAGGAGTTACCTGTGTTTGTTTTCAGCTGCTTGGGACTTTCTGCTGGGCAAGAGATTTGTGATAAATGCAAGCTAAGTAAGGGACCCATGCCTTAGGGGACTGTATGAAAAGGAATTTGGATTCCATTCACTCATGGTGACTTATTTGTTTCCAACTCTCTCACTTGCTTCTCAGTGACAGGGACACATATTTCTATATGGGATTATGTGCAATGGTCAAATGATGATATGTCTACACAATCGCCTGTGTGAATGACTTTTTAAGCTTTTCGTTGTACTGTCTTCTATCAATACACACCAGACTGGCCGACAAGTGCCTGGACACGACCCTGACACCAGCTTAGTGATTTCACTTAGCATCAGAATTTTATGGGGTTCACACCAAGATCTTTTGCTGTGTTATCACGATGGAAGTCATTGTATGCTTCGCACATCACTCTTTTTATAAATGCACATATTTCTACTAACTTCAACCAGTTAACATTTCCATGCCCTCTTTCAATCTGAGGGAGCAACAATCTCTACTTTATCAGCATTTTCTAAATTTTATTGTTAAACAACAGTGGATCTTTTCCATCCGTAATCCTTTTACTCAGCACATAATTTTCCAGAGCGAGATATGGAATCAGTTTAAACTTTGTTCCTAATTCTTCAATGTAAATTTATAAGAAAATTATAAATAAAATTATTAGAAGTAAAATTATAAGAAGTCTGCTCCAACAATCAGATATAATGCATGAGTGACATAGAAGCTCCATATGATTTTGCATGGAAGATTGAAGTTTGGATGTAAGTTGATGTGGCTATAAGTCCTGATGGAAGACCCATTCATAGCGTACAGGTGACTGCCATTGGTATTTTGCTGTGGAAGAGGGGTAAACTGAGAGATCAGCATCTCTATCATTGAGGAATGTAGCTTGGTGAAGTTTTCTGTTATGAATATTCTATAGCTGTCTTGTTTGAAATCAGCTGCTGTTACTACTAATTTCCAGTGGCATTTTCCTTGTCACAGGATGGTCAACACTGCCAATCTCCACATTTTGTGATAACAGCAGATATTCTCCCTCATGAGAGAACATGTTGGAAGATCATCACTGTTGTGACATACTTATGGATCATTGTATTCTTGGGGCAACAACTTGCTTAGATAGTTCAGTTAGACCCATGGATAGATACATCTTAGTAGTTGATCAACAGTTTGAATGAGAGCATTGAGATAACCAGCACAAACTGTAAGTATTTTCTGTGTACCGCAGGCAAGTGTGACAACTGTATATTCTACAGAATATTATCATTGATGATCACATACATTTACTCACCCCTCTGAGCAGAGGATACTTGGAATGGAAGCTTGCAATTGTCTTGTAGCACATTGGTTGCTAGGACAAGTCATGCCTCCTTCTCCCAATGGAGCTGGATTATAGCTTATAAAAGAAACGAACATGTAATGGATTTATATTTCACAGAAGTGACGCAAAAATTGATGGCAAGTTGCTAGAAGGACCAGTTACAGTCTCTTTGCACATTTATGTAAACACCATTAACAATCACCATGCACAACTCAGGACACAGGCCAACACGATATTCACAACAGTTGCTTATAGCTTCAGTGCACAATACTGTTATGTAACTAGGATTGGCAATGAGCATATACATTCATGAGCAGGATGAAGTGTGTGATCAGTAAAGTGCCTGCAAAGAAGACAACGTATTTGGGATGGTGTGCAGCCTCCAAGTCCTTCAATGCAGAACAATTTTTCGGGTTGGCTTCTGACTGAGAATAGCTGATTGAAAGCACATGAGTAAAAGATATGTGTTTCTCAGTGCTTGACAGTGAAGCTAGGATGTCTTTTACTTTGTAGCCATTTACTTGTTAAGGGCAGTCACTACGAACTACATTTAGTTTCATCCAAAGTGATATGGGTCAAGACAAAAGGGATCTCAAGTTGGGCGAACCACAATACTGGATCTTCTGACCTGCAGGGTGGAGTTTCACTGCAGTTGGAGCTATAATCATGTTTGCATTGATAAGTGAGTGCTTAGAGGACTTTGTATGTTTGTCATGGTAGGCACTGATTATGAGACGTGTGTTTCACAAGTAGTTCTGCACAGCATGGTCAGTATGTTAAAAGTGTAAATGCCATGTGGCTAGGGCCTTCCGTTGGGTAGACTGTTCACCTGGTGCAAGTCTTTCATGTTGATGCACTTTGGTGACTTGTGTGTTGATGGGGATGAAATGATGATGATAAGGACAACACAACACCCAGTCCCTGTGTGAAGAAAATCTCCGACTCAGCCAGGGATTGAACCCGTGCCGTTAGGTATGACATTCCATCGCGCTAACCACTCAGCTACCAGGGGTGGATGTCAGTATGTTGTTCCAGAGTGTTACTCAGTTTTTCTGGTGTGTGATGTGATCATTCCAGTGCATGATTGAGGAACTCAGGGCCGTCAGATGTCACGAGAAAATACAATTCATTCATCACAACATAAATGGTTAGTTATAATGTGTAAATGTAAACTGTAAAGAACATCTGCATATCAATCATTTGTTCAGAGATGGGAAACAACGAGAATGATCAAAGAATCTGAACTGCACATAAAATTTAACAGATGTTTTTCTGTCCACAATTCTGATGTTTGAACAGAGTATGGGGGTTAAACAAATCCGTATTTGCACATAAAATATCCCACCTCAGGGATCAGCAATGACTGAAATACAGGGCTCAGAATTGCTGGCCAGTAGTTACTCTTGGAGGTGAAATATTTCATGTTACTGATAGACACATATAAAAATACACGACACTGTCCTAGCATTCAGAAAAATTAGGTGCTTCCTTGGGGAGGAGCAAGGAATAGGTTGGTGAAGGTTAAAGATAAAGGTCAGATCACTCAGATCCCAGGATGTAGCTACTGCCCCTCCTCCCCTATCTTTTCATCTTTGTCCATGTTGTCATTGCACAACAGATGAAGAAAGAACCAATAGTTCCATAAGCTAGGACAGTGTTGTGTATTTCTGTATGTGTCTATCAGTAGTTTTCCCTGTAGAAGGTAAATACTATCCAGCAATTCGGTCACATAATTGTAAAGTTTTCTTGACTTTATGTTATTTTTAATTACTCACATGTCACTGAGCTACCTTTAGTAGATTCCCAAATGCAGAACTCTCATTTTGATGCAACTTTGTCCAGAGTTACAGGTTCAGAGCTCCATTTGATGTGTGAGTTGATTTAGTGGTTTGAATAACAAAGTAAAATTTCATGGAATGTTTGTTTGTTCTTAACTTCCTGCAGATAAAAATGTATATTTGAATTACGTCAATATGGCTGCCATCAGTATTGTCACCATCCATTATTGAAAACAAAAATACTGTGCCATCTAAAGTGGCCCATTTTGTTGTCCAATCAACTACTGTCTGTGACTGAAAAGCATGTAATATTCTCCTGCATCCATTTTCAGTAAGCTACCACAAGAATTCGAAAATCACACCACTAATCCACATGCTTTCAAATCCAAACCAAAGAGTCTCCTCATGGGTCATTCCTTCTATTCTGTTGATCAGTTCCTTGAAAAATTAAGCTGATTCTTGTGTTATATTATTGACTGCATTTACATAAACTTATAGTTTGACTTCTTTTTAGGATTCATAAACATTTTATTTTCATCTGTTATTAATTTTTTGTTGTTATGTCATGTACTGACACTTTCCATGACCATGGTGCTTTGCTCCTCAATTTGGACCTATTGAACTAGATGCGTAAAATAAAATAAATAATAAACTACTGATACTCCCCTACCTTCAGCCTTCAGCTGAGGCAATTTTGCCTTCGGCTGAGGCAGTTTCTTTTGTACTGGTGGTTTGTGACAACATTGAAATAGTGGCAGCCAAGCTATATATCATAATTAGAAAATGTCTTTAAATTCAAATTTTCTTTTTCATAGTTTCAAATTGTACTGATGTTTTATTGAAGGTTCAGTTTATCAAAATAAAAATTGGTGCCCTTCAGAGATTGCCAGTTCTGTTTCCATGCAAATCTTGCTTCACAATATGTTGACTGACATTAGTGTAGAAGGGATAAAAACACAGAAAAACAAAATTTGTTGCAAAAACTGCCAAAATAAAAACTGAATAGAATATTGTTATGAATATGAAATGATAACATTTGATCTGGGGAGTACAAATCTTTTACCAGGTTTTATGACTTTTAAAGTTATTAAAGTATTTTTATTAATAAATATCAATTAAAACATCATCTGTTAGGAGGAACTAGTCGTCTGAATAAAAAAATTTTGACATTGTGTTTTGACTTAAATACCTCAGTTGCCACAAAAGGCTTTTTTAAAAAAGTATCTGAAAAGTAAATTCAACAATGCCCTCATATCAGATCTGGTGGAATTTATGGTGCCATGCCCACTTGTCCCTTATAGGGTGCCTAGGAAACTGTTTTCTTGGTTAACTAGACAACATACAAGCAAATCATATTAATGGTGTTTATTACAGTAATTGAATTGACAATACTTTACTTTGATTTACAATGTCATGTCACAAGCTACTGGCGACATGCAAATGATCAATGTCTTTCGCTATATACAATATCCATGCAAGTAATGGATATGGATCTCAAGTCATCATTCTTCTAGTGCTCTCTTCTAGTCTGGGTCTACTAGTGTCCGTCTTCTAATGTCTGGCTGAGGCTGACAGGAGTGGTGCTTAAATTCTCTTCAGATAGAGGCCACTCCTGTTGTGGTGCAGTCCTACTCGGTGTACTATTGGCTGACATCACCTCACAGCCTTCCCTGCAGTTACGTTCTTGCTCTTCTTGCTGGTGCTTGTCGTTACACTGGAACAGAATTAGTTCAGAGAAACAAACCCCCTGAAATGTGTTGTGTCACTACAGATAAGATGTGGGTCTGACTTTAAATAAATGTTAGTAATGTTAGGCATAATTTCTAAAAATGGAATCAAAAGCAAAATCGCACAATGAGAGCTGCCAAAGTAAATACAAATAAAAAGAAGAGCCTAATATGAAACGAGATTGATAACACAAAGTAATTTTTAATAATGCATGGAAAATTATGGTTGAAAATTATGAATTATTTATGAATAAAGGAGATGACTCAGCAAAAGGCAGAAGTGCTGCATCATCGATCTGCACACAAACAAACAATAGGTACAGAGCTTGGCTGGCTTCCTGAATGCACTTTCTTTTTCTGGCTGTAAGAAAAACAGAAAAACATTCACACAAACGCACACTCTCTTTCTCACAAGCACATGCCTTCTCATTACAGTGTGTTTACTGATAAAGAGCAGACAGTTAACTGGGCATAATGTAGGGAGACAGGCATGTGCATGTGAATGAGTGTGTGTGTGTGTGTGTGTGTGTGTGTGTGTGTGTGTGTGTGTGTGTGTGTGTGTGTGTGTTTATGTGCATGTTTTTCCTACAGATAGAAAAGGAAAGTACATTCCAAAAGCTAGCCAAGTTCCATACCTTTTGTTTGTTTGTGTGCCTATTGATGTCACAGTGCTTCTGTATTTTGGTGAGTCATCTCGTTCATTCTTAAATAATTCGTAAAGCAATTGTTGGAAACCATAGTCTGTGTGTTACATCAGAATCAACATTTGTGATGTGAAAAAAAAGAGCCTTCCATCTGGAGCAGTTGATTTGATGCAGACTGAGTGCTTTCAGATAGTCTTAGATTGACAAAAAGATTGGAGAACTCAGCAGAATTATACCACAGGTTCACAATCATCACATGCCATATTATAGACAGTAATTTATAGGAAGAAATTAGTTTCCTTCACTGACTGTTTTTTAATTCATTTTATTTTTGCTTTATGTATTACAATGTTTGGGTTATGTAGCCATTTTCAAACATCTTCACACAATTCAGAGAAATGTAATTATAATACAAGCTACAGAGCAACCATTGGTTATAATAACCAGAATAAAAAAGAACAAAAAGGGAATGTATAATGTTTAACCCTCTTAAATATATATGTTTTGGGTTACAGTCATACAATTTCATGGGCAAGTATGGTTGGCCTGACATATAACAAAGTAAAATAAACTTAAACGTTATACAAGTGTAGGTCAAAATGGTAAGGAGGCAACAGTTTAAAACTTCATATAATACAATGGGTTACCAAATTATTATGCTTGAGAGCTGTAGCCATGATTTTCAGTTCTGTACTGATAGCAGCACACAGCCAAGCCATTTACTAGTGTGAGAGTGCCCTGAACCGTGCAACATCACCTCATCCCAAACAAGTCAGAGATAAACTTGTTGACAGGTAAAATCTATGTATGATCTACATTATCTAAGACATTAATACATATGTTAGTAAGGAAAGAAAGCATGATTTTCTATTTACTCCATGTATGACGTTCATAACTGTTACTTTTGAAATATGAATTTTTACAATAGTAGCATCTCTTTAACAGTTATTACACAGAGTTTACAATAATAAAAATGAAGTAAGCTCATGAACAGATTCCCATCTTCCTTACTGAAAATAGAGCCATTAGGAACATTAATATAAAATGATAATATGCATGAGTATTTTCAAGACATTTTAGTATGACATCATATGCAATAATAAGTACAGACCAAGTCCATGCTCACTCTCATGATCAATTCTTTAATGCAGCAGTCAAGAAATGATCTCTTGATAAAAGTATTGAACTACGAGGATAAAGTTGGGAGGGGGCAGAGAAGGGGAAGGAATAGTAGCATATGAGTGGGGAGAGAGACAAATGCTGTGTAGTGGAGTGTGAAGGGATTAGATTGCCAACAGGCACTGCATTGGGAGGTTATATGGTAGGGAAGTGGGGAAAAAAGGAGCAAGAAAGGAGATGAGTGGGGAAAGATGGGTGGATGAATTATCAGAGGGCAGCAAATAAATAGGGTGGGAGACAAGAATGGGGAGGAGACAACAGGACAGAGGAGATGGAACCACACAGGTTTGTGTTTGACTTGTTTGCACAAGATGTTGCTACACACAGTTCAGTGCTTCCTTGCACTGGTAAATGTTTTGGCTGTATGCTGCTGTTTGTACAGAATTGGATATCATGGCTAGAGTTTATAAGCCCAGCAATATGGTAAACCATTTTATTACATGAAATTTTTAACTATTGCCTACTTACCAGTTTTGCATGTACTTAAATAGTGTTCAGTTCTACTTTAACCACACGTAGTCAATAAAATTATGTGACTGTAACCCAAAACATGCACTTAATTGGTTAAATACTGTATGTGCACTTTTCATTTCATGTTATTCTTTTCTTTATTCTGGTTACTGTAACCAATGGTTGCTTTGTACTTTGCATTCTAATTACTTTTGCTGATATGTATGCAACTGTTTCAAAATCGCTACTCAGCCAAAGCATTGAAGTGTAGAGAAGATAAAAATAAAATAGAAATAGATATAAAAACAGGCAATGCAGAAAACTAATTTCTCTGGTTAATATGACTGTAGTCCCCCTCCTCCCCCCCCCCCCCAAAAAAAAAAAAAAAAAAAAAAAAAAAAAAAAAAAAAAAAAAAAAAAAAGAGGTCATTCTCCTGATTCTGAAAATATATATTATAGATATAGTACACCATCATTTTTATGTTTAAATGACTTTCTAAAGCAGACGTGTTGTGTGAATGCTTTGCTGTCGCACTACTTTCAAACACCAAACCTTGCATACAATGTCTCATTAATTAACTTTGGTGCCACTATTTCCATACCAACTTGACTGTGGAAGCACACTCACTGTATAGGGCTACGACATATAGGACATGTGATGAAGATAGTGGGAGCAAGACTTAGGAAACTCTGCAAGGATATGACAGCTAAAAATATCTCTGATGGTACAGCAATTGGCGGACAAAGCAGACTCACCAAATCAGAAATAGAAAACCTCACAGAGTATTATGAGCTAGCCATCACGAGAAACAGCGAAAATGTCAGTGAGACAAGAAAAGTAATTTGAGCAACTCTGTTTCACAGAATATCCACTAACGAGCATCCAGACCATAGCCTCTGCCCAGAAGGAATTACTGTATGGTGCAAGTGTAAGAGGTGTGAAGCAAATGAACAAAAACTTACATGTGCATATCCCATGCAGGAAACCGTTATGGTGGAACTAAAGTAAATGTATAAAGATTTTTCAGCTCCTAAACATGTGGAAAAATGTTTACATGGTAAATTACAGAATATGACTGAAAGCTTCAGTAGTATAATTTTGGAATGCCTGCCAAAATCTTTTGTTGTCATGTCAGATTTTCAGATTGGTGTGATGGACACCGTAATGTTTTAATGATGGAGTAACAAGTAGATTAAGAACCATGAGCAGATTAGGCATTGAAATGGGACAGCAGGTAAAGTGGGCTGCTATTAGTGGACAGGAAACGTGTCGCTGAAGCTGAAAAGTCTGCTGAAAACTTGACAAAAGAGGTCAGAATACCAAAGAAAGAAAGAAAACTGAAGAAGACAATAAGGACACTCAGAATAAACAAAATTATGGACCTGGAATGTTTTGGCATGTTTATAATTCGCAGTGAAATGACTTGCAAATCTTTTTTCAGCTTTGTGTAACCAACGTTTTTGCATGAGCTCATCCACTATTAAAGCTGCAAAACAAAATTTTGCATGAATAATAATATAGTGCTTGCCTACACAGTGAACCACATTATTCAACAATGCATTAAATATTTGAAGATGGAGCACATCAAATGTTCTTAAATTATTAGGGAAAAAATGACTTCTAAAAAACCTTTATTTTAAAATACACAAAACAACAAATTAGTAAATATTTCTGGTTTACTTTTTCAACAAGTTTAGTGAGTAAACGACTAAATTTTGTTTCGAACTTTTATTTTGAATAGTGTGGAAGTAGTGTACCTAAAATAAAAATTGTATTTAATTCAGTATGTAAGATAAAAATCAATATTAATTCCACTATGTATTCCACAGTTTTTAAAAATTTTTTTCATATTGAGCTGACAATACACTAATTATTTTGTTAATGTTTCGATCCAACATTTATTAAAGGTTTTGAGTTATTAAATTTCAAAATACACTCCTGGAAATTGAAATAAGAACACCGTGAATTCATTGTCCCAGGAAGGGGAAACTTTATTGACACATTCCTGGGGTCAGATACATCACATGATCACACTGACAGAACCACAGGCACATAGACACAGGCAACAGAGCATGCACAATGTCGGCACTAGTACAGTGTATATCCACCTTTCGCAGCAATGCAGGCTGCTATTCTCCCATGGAGACGATCGTAGAGATGCTGGATGTAGTCCTGTGGAACGGCTTGCCATGCCATTTCCACCTGGCGCCTCAGTTGGACCAGCGTTCGTGCTGGACGTGCAGACCGCGTGAGACGACGCTTCATCCAGTCCCAAACATGCTCAATGGGGGACAGATCCGGAGATCTTGCTGGCCAGGGTAGTTGACTTACACCTTCTAGAGCACGTTGGGTGGCGCGGGATACATGCGGACGTGCATTGTCCTGTTGGAACAGCAAGTTCCCTTGCCGGTCTAGGAATGGTAGAACGATGGGTTCGATGACGGTTTGGATGTACCGTGCACTATTCAGTGTCCCCTCGACGATCACCAGTGGTGTACGGCCAGTGTAGGAGATCGCTCCCCACACCATGATGCCGGGTGTTGGCCCTGTGTGCCTCGGTCGTATGCAGTCCTGATTGTGGCGCTCACCTGCACGGCGCCAAACACGCATACGACCATCATTGGCACCAAGGCAGAAGCGACTCTCATCGCTGAAGATGACACGTCTCCATTCGTCCCTCCATTCACGCCTGTCGCGACACCACTGGAGGCGGGCTGCACGATGTTGGGGCGTGAGCGGAAGACGGCCTAACGGTGTGCGGGACCGTAGCCCAGCTTCATGGAGACGGTTGCGAATGGTCCTCGCCGATACCCCAGGAGCAACAGTGTCCCTAATTTGCTGGGAAGTGGCGGTGCGGTCCCCTACGGCACTGCGTAGGATCCTACGGTCTTGGCGTGCATCCGTGCGTCGCTGCGGTCCGGTCCCAGGTCGACGGGCACGTGCACCTTCCGCCAACCACTGGGGACAACATCGATGTACTGTGGAGACCTCACGCCCCACGTGTTGAGCAATTCGGCGGTACGTCCACCCGGCCTCCCGCATGCCCACTATACGCCCTCGCTCAAAGTCCGTCAACTGCACATACGGTTCACGTCCACGCTGTCGCGGCATGCTACCAGTGTTAAAGACTGCGATGGAGCTCCGTATGCCACGGCAAACTGGCTGACACTGAGGGCGGCGGTGCACAAATGCTGCGCAGCTAGCGCCATTCGACGGCCAACACCGCGGTTCCTGGTGTGTCCGGTGTGCCGTGCGTGTGATCATTGTTGTACAGCCCTCTCGCAGTGTCCGGAGCAAGTATGGTGGGTCTGACACACCGGTGTCAATGTGTTTTTTTTTCCATTTCCAGGAGTGTACTAGTAAAAACTACAGACCCTGATTGCCAGGTCCCCTTAAAACACAGTAAGTATTGATATTATTTGGTTTCTGAGCTATTCCACAGGAACAACAAATGTCACACACACACACACACACACACACACACACACATACACACACACCGAATTTTTATATGTTTATTGTTTAGTTTAAACTATCTAAAGTTGAATGTTTGTTTGCATTTAGTTTCCACGCCAAGCAAAGCAACGAACACCTAGTGTCTGGTCGAGCAAATCATCTCTTAGCACCGGATTTCGATATCATGGTGGAAATATGATCAACACTTCAACAACACCAAGTCCTGATACAGGAAGAACATATCTCTTTGAAGGTACATAAATTATATTCTATTATTAATTAATTATAAATTAATATATACCAGCCATCAGTTTATGACATAGTTATTTTATCTACTTGCAATGGTTCACACCATAGTAATACCTGTAGTTAAAAGCTATTCTTATTTTTGTATCACAGGACTTATTGGCAAGGAACGCTCCAGCCTGTGGGACCAGATGCAGTTTTGGGAGGATGCCTTCCTTGATGCAGTTTCACAAGAAAGAGATATGGTTGGAATGGATCAAGGACCAGGAGAGATGATGGAAAGGTAATTCAGTATTCTCATGATGATGTTAATAGCAAGGGAGCCACTGAGCTTAATGACTCATTTGACTGATGGATCAAGACCAACAGGATCATTTATCCTCAAAATACCAGACATTCTTAGCATATGTGTAATTTAACCCATGATGCTGATGTAAAGTCTAATGATAGAAAATAATTCAGAGTAGCATCTCCCCAACTTTTGTCAATTACAAGTTGGAATGTTGAATGTTGTAATTGAGATCATCTGAATGTGTGTGTGTGTGTGTGTGTGTGTGTGTGTGTGTGTGTGTGTGTGTGTGTGCGTGCGTGCATGCGTGGGTGGGTGGGTGGGTGGTGCACATGAGTGTGTGCCTCTCTCAACAGTTCTTATGCACTGTGAGTGATTATCTTTGCTCGTACTATAGTTTGTTTTCCACCCAGGTTATTGTAACTGATTTATTGTTTATTTTTAAGGGGACAAGATATTTATACAATAGATTTACCATTACCCAGACTATTTTGTATATAAGGGTGGTATGAAAAGTTCTCACAATGGAATAGAAAAAAAGTACTTACATCACTGAAACTTTTTTAATTTTTCAATTTAGTCTCCTTGTACATTAATTCACTTGGCCCAATGATGTACCAGTGCCCTGATCCCATCTCGATAATTAGTTTCCTCCAGGCCTGCAAAATAATTTTCAACTCAGGCTATCAATTCTTCGTTTGAAGTGAATCTTCGTCCGCCAAGAGAAGTTTTCAATTTTGGGATGAGATGGAAGTCTGATGGAGCCATATTAGGTGAATAAGGTGGATGTGGCAACAATTCATCATTAGTATCATGACACCCATCTTGCAAATAATTTTTTCATTTTTAATTCTTCTGTTAAAACGTGATATACCCTTTCAGACAGGATCTGGCAAGCATGAGCAATTTCACACACTTTGAATTGGCGATCCTCCATGACCATTTTGTGCACTTTTGCAATGATTTCTGGAGTAGTGACACATCTTGGCCAGTCACTGCATGGATCATCATCTAAGCTCTCCCGACCAAATTTAAGTTCATTTGTCCACTTGGCATCAGTTGAATATGAAGGAGCAGAGTTCCCCAGTGTATTCTAGAAATTGACATGAATTTTGCTTTGTTTTCATACCTTTCTTTATGAAGCACTTAACCACTGTTTGAATCTCGATTTTTTTCCATCTTTGGAAATCACTATGCAGGAACAACAACAGAGCCACATCACTGCCTCAGCTCTCTTCCAAGAGCACTCACATGGCACGTGTTTACAGGTAACAGTCCAATGAATATCACCTCTCATGGTGATTCTGAGAACTTTTCAACCACCCTCGTATCTTCTGGTATATGGTATCAGATTTCTAAAAACATTATTACTTCATGCCTTTGATGCAAATACCTCACCAAAACACACAGCATTTCAACTACATTTGATTGTGAAAGTTACACTCTCTTGGCAAGGCAATGTGTCACAGTCATTAGTGTAATTGATGTGATGGGCTCTGCATTGATGAGAGATTAATACATAGTTTTTTCTCCATTGTATGAATCAATAAGCAGCAAAGATGAACAACTCTGTCTGATGTATGACTTATTCGACAGACCTTAAGTAAAGTTAATGGCTGACAATGAGCTGGGTTTGCACTTTCTTTGCCATGTTTAGTTTTTGCATCTCATAATTGATGTCTGAGACCAGTTTTGTTTGCCAGCTGATCATGCAGAGAAGGGCCACTGTGAAATTCTGTCTAAACATCTGTATGTCAGTTTCCCTTGTCTAAAATTTTATTCATGAACTACTTTATGGAACAAAAATAAGCAGTTATTTGTGCTACCTTTGTTTGTACTTATTTTGCCAATGTGGTTGATTGATGCTTGTTATGACTTCAGCTCCTGACCTCTCCTTGATTTCCTCAAGCTTCATCCTGTATGTCCCCTTGTTTTTCCTCTTTTCTTTCTTTTTTTTGTATGTCTTGATTTTTGTTTTGTCCTATTCTTCTCTTTTAGCACTCTGTTTTATCTTACATTCCTCATCTTATCCTGTCTTCTGCTTCTTTTCCCCCTTTGTTTCATCCTCTGTCTCAAGTTCTTTGCATTCTTCTGTTTCCCCTCCTCCTTTATAGTTAGTGCATTTAACTTGTGTGTTTTCATTTTAGTTTTATGAAACATTATTTGGTAGTGTTCATAATTTATTGTAGCCTGCTTTACATGTACATCTACACCTGCATACATACTCTGCAAACTACCATGAAATGCATGGCAGAGAGTATGTCCCATTGTACTAGTTGTTAGCATTTCTTCCCATTCAAGTCACTTATGAAATGTGGAAAGATTGATTGTTTGGATGCCTCTGGGCATGCTGTAATTATTCTAATCTTGTTCTCACAGTCCCTATGTGAGCGATCCATAGGGTATTGTAATATATTCCTAGAGTCATCAGTTAAAGCTGGTTTGTGAAGCTTTGTCAATAGACTTTCTCCAGATAGTTTACCTTAATCTTCAAGTGTCTTCCAGTTCAGTACCTTCAATATCTCTGTGACAGACTCCCATGGATCAAACAAACCTGTGACCATTATTGGTGCCCTTCTCTGTATATGTTCAATTTCCTCTGTTGGTCCTATTTGGTACAGGTCTCACACACTTGAGAAATATTCTGGAACTGGTTGCATGAGTGATTTGTAAGTAACCTCCTTTGTCGACTGATAGCCCTTCCACAGTATTCTACCAGCAAACTAAAGTCTTCCACCAGCTTTACCCAGGACTGAGCGTATGTGATCATTCCATTTCATTATCCCTACACCGTGTCCGCCCCTGGTAGCTGAGTGGCCAGCGCGATGAAATGTCATGCCTAACGGCCTGGGTTTGATTCCCAGCTGGGTCAGAGATTTTCTCCACTCAGGGACTGAGTGGTGTGTTGTCCTTATCATCATCATTTCATCCCCATCAACACGCAAGTCACCGATTTGGCATCCACTCAAAAGACTTGCACCAGGCGAACAGTCTACCCGACAGGAGGTCCTAGCCGCACAAGATTTCCATTTCTATTTCCATCCCTACACAGTGTTATACCCAGCTATTTGTATGAGTTGGCTGATTCCAGCAGCGAATCATTGATATTATAGTCAGAGGATAATACATTTTTTTTGTCTTATGAAATGCACAATTTTGGATTTGGGAACATTTAAAGTAAGTTGCTAATGTCTGCACCTCTTTGAAATCTTGTCAAGGTCTGACTGAATATTTATGCAGCTTCTTTCAGGTAGGACTCCATTACAGATAACTGCATCTTCTGAAAAAGGCCTGTGGTTACTATTAATATTGTCTGCAAGGTCATTAATTTAAAACATGAACAACAAGGGTCCCAACATACTTCCCACGGGCTCACCTGTAGTAACAAATACATATGACCATGACTCTCCATCCAAGATAACATGCTGTGTCCTCCCTACAATAAAAGTCCCTAATTCAATCACAAATTTCACTTAATACCCCATATGATGAAATTTTTGACAATAACCATAGGTGTGGTATTGAGTCAAATGCTTTTCAGAAATCAAGAAATACTGCATCTGCCTGACTGCTTTGATCCAAAACTTTCAGTATATCATATGAGAACAGAGTGAGTAGGGTTTCACATGGTCAGTGTTTTTGGAATCCATGCTGGCTGCGTGGAGGTTATCCTGTTCAAGATACATAATTATGTTTCAACTTAGAATATGTTCTAAGCTTCTACAGCAAATCAATGTCAAAGATATTGGATGGTAGTTTTGTGGATCACTACCACTACCCTCCTTGGAGACAGGTTTTATCTGTGCTTCACTTGGAAGTTCTATTGGCTTGCTATGAACGTTTTTCTTCTTTCAGCTTCTCATCACCAAGTTCTTCTTCATACTTTTTGATCTTTTTAAAATCTTCTCTCTTCCCCTAGATTTCTTCAGTTCTTGTTGGTGCAATCTCCAATTTTCTGCGGAAACCTTGTTTACCATCTGTATTTAATTTCTATGTTCATTTGTACCATATTTCATACTTCTCTTGATTCTTGATCATTCTAATTCTGAATTGGTAGACCTCAACAGAACTCAAAAGACTTTAGGTGTTTGGAAATTGCCAGCATTATCACTTTTGCAAGATTAACAGTGTTTATGCATTGTAGTAACCATTAGGTAGTGAATGTTGTGTTGTGCTATCAGTTTGTAAGCTTCAGCTAGAGTAAAGAAGCAATTTCTGATTCCTCATGGGATGGGTACTATGACTCCTCAGAGAAAAAGAGTTACAGTGCATAGTAAAGTTCCTGTCACTTCTGCATTTGTAAATATTCATTAAGAAGCCCAAAGTACACAAGTAATACTAGCACTGTATGAGGAACGCAGAGCTCGTTCACTCACACATTGCTCCTCTCCACCTGGCAGTTCGTGTGCTAGGAGGTGGTTGCATCTTATGCTCTATACACCTACTTCTGTTAGCAATCAAGGAAACTACCATAAATAGTAATCTCTTTAAAAATGCCCATGCTGGTTTATTCATGTCAACTTTAACCTTTTTTTCCTTGTTCCATCTTCTGTTTGAAAATTCTGGTGTAAACTACCAATTGCGTTCTTTTATGATTTTCTCCTATTACTTTGGAAATTTTATTTTGTATTCTCAAATAAGTTTACCTTCATTTCTTGTTTTACGTTTATCATTCTTTCAGATCAGACTAGAGCTGCTATAAATGTTTGTAGTAAAATTGGGACAAAATCCGCAGAAATCCAGTCACAAGATGTGTATGAGGAGGAACTTCAAATGCCTGGAAAAATGAACCTATATGTTACTAGGGAGAATTATACTTTGGTATAAATATATTTGAAAATAACAAAGCGTAACAAAAGTTACTTGTGTACCCAATGTTTACACAGATTATTTGATGGGCCAGTCATACTTCTCAGATGATTTGACGGCTCTTAGAAGATCAGTTTCTTTACTTCATGATTATAAATTTCTGCACATCTCACTTGAAAGTACACTTTAAGACACCCTCAGTTGTTGATACATCCAAACAATTTCATTCTGTAGTGCACTGAGCTCCCATTAGTGAAAAATTCTCAGCATTAGAATATGTGCTACAACTGAAAACATACATTGGCATGTCTTTGGCAATTCAGGCTTCTGAATGTTGAACTCTGTATTTCTGAAAAATTCCAACCATTTGTTCTGGGCAGGTAATACTACTGACTTCCAGTTATCCTATGAAAGTTTCGAAGCCAGAAAATTCTCCAATGCACTTACTGATCAAAACGTTCCTGACTCATAAATATCTACTTCCTTTCCTTTTAAATAAACCAATGTCCTTTCTATGTCTTCCCATTCCACTAATTTAGTCGAAGACATCCAATCAAAAATGTCAAAACCTGACAGTTGAAGAGACCATTTTGCAAAATAAGTAATGGCAGTCTCATAAAAACTCTTTTAGGTCACTGTGAAATTTTTTTATGGTTATTTCAGAACAATGATCTGTATTTTTAACATTTCTTTAGCTTTCATACCTAATACCAACAGTTTTATTTCTCTTGCAATGAAATTATTGTATTCTCAGTAATAACCTTCACTTCAGTCACAGATAAGTTACTACTCTCAATTTCCTTTATTTGTTTACTAAAAAACTCAACTGATGGTGAGTAAACCAAAAGTAAATGTCACTTGAAGGGGCAAAGAAAAATTCTGCCGAGACCTTTGACATTTTGTCTTCTAAGAAGTAGACAGTTGTAAGTTTCTCTTGACTGCAGGAATGAAAGCCAACCATCTAGTTTTAGAGTGTGACAAATGTTATCTGTAGCAAGAATGCACAAATACACAAAAGTCAACACATTCTGATGTTCTGATTGTGTAGACGGAAAAATAGAAAGTTTCACCACAATTTGCTAGATACCTATACATATTATAAAAGTCGATGTATGCGTATATGTGTGTGCCACATCTCCTCCTAAACCACTAGACTAATTTCAACCATCTTGTTTAGGATATCTTGGGTCCTTTGTTGTTCTTAACATATATTAATGACTTGCCATTCTATATTCATGAAGAGGCAAAGTTAGTTCTCTTTGCTGATGATACAAGCATAGTAATCACACCTGACAAACAAGAATTAACTGATGAAATTGTCAATACTGTCTTTCAGAAAATTACTAAGTGGTTCCTTGTAAATGGACTCTCACTGAATTTTGATAAGACACAGTACATATAGTTCCGTACAGTGAATGGTATGATGCCATTAATAAATATAGACCTTAATCAGAAGTATATAGCTAAGGTAGAATATTCCAAATTTTTAGGTGTGTCCATTGATGAGCAATTAAATTGGAAGAAACACATTGATGATCTGCTGAAACGTTTGAGTTCAGCTACTTATGCAATAAGGGTCATTGCAAATTTTGGTGATAAACATCTTAGTAAATTAGCTTACTATGCCTATTTTCACTCATTGCTTTCATATGGCATCATATTTTGGGGTAATTCATCACTGAGGAATAAAGTATTTATTGCACAAAAGCGTGTAATCAGAATAATAGCTGGAGTCCACCCAAGATCATCCTGCAGACATTTATTTAAGGATCTAGGGATATTCACAGTAGCTTCTCAATATAAATACTCTCTTATGAAATTTGTTATTAACAACCAAACCCAATTCAAAAGTAATAGCAGTGTGCATAACTACAATACTAGGAGAAAGGATGATCTTCACTATTCAAGATTAAATCTAACTTTGGCACAGAAAGGGGTGAATTATACTGGCACTAAAGTCTTTGGTCACTTACCAAATAGTATCAAAAGTCTGACAGATAACCAACAAGTATTTAAGAAGAAATTAAAAGAATTTCTGAATGACAACTCCTTCTACTCCATAGAGGAATTTTTAGATATAAATTAAGTAAAAAAAATATAAAAAAAAATAATAAAAAAATAAAAACACAAAAAAATAAAAAAAAGGTGTTATATTAACTTAAGTATGTTGTTAAATTAACTTAATTATGTCATGTATTGGAAAATTTGACTCGTTCCACATCATTACGAAATATCGTATTCATGATCCATGGAACTAGTATTAATCTAATCTAATCTAGTCTAATATCACTTACTGTCTGAAAATAATAGCTGTGTGTGCAAGAACCACCTGCCTATCAAGAGGATGGGGATGAAAAACCAGTGTACTCCACAATGCACGAACAGCCATACTTTATTTATCCAGTATTTGAGAATAAAAGCACTTAGTGGCTTGCAATAAGCTTTACGCACGATTTCAAACCTTTATCAAACTATTTCTTGCTGACTACCATCACAAAGTGATGAATGGAAAGAAGTTTATCAATTAATACGTTTCCGCTGTACCATACATGCAGCAAAACTACCAAATGGAGCATTATGTTTTAATTTATTACTTCTTTACTACTTAATATATTCATTACACATTTTTCTGACAGTGTTTACTTATACAGCTGAATGTACTGGCAAAATTATTTCACTGTATGACACACAGTTCAGGAGATATGACATCATAAACTCTGAGATACTTGAAAAACTGTCGCATTGTACATGGTATTTGAATTTATTACTACTTTGCTACTACCTTTATTCACAACACATTCTGCAGACAGTAGCGACATGTACCAATGTATGTAACTGCAAAATCATGTCATTGTACATCTCATTGTTCAAGAGATAAGATGTCATAAACATCGAACTCCATGAAAATGAAACTGCGGGGCAAAATTTGATATAGATGTCTACAAACACATGTGAAACATATTTGACATATACGTGCATGTTCAAAACCATGGGTGAAAAGCTCATCCTAATTCTTGGAATGATTTCAACAAAATTTGGTTCACATATTCGATATGATCTGTAAAGAAATACTGTCTTGATAAGAACCATGAGGATCCTGTTGTGGTGGTGGTGATAATGTGGAGAAAGAAGGGGGGAGAAAGAGATGGATGGATAAAGAGGGAGAACAAGGAGATGGACACAGATAGGAGAGGAGGAGGAGGACAAGGACAGTGAGGGGAAAAGGACATGAACACAGAGGGAATGAGGAGGAGATGGACAGAGACAGGGGGATGAAAGAGATAGGCAGACAGAGGAAGGAGGAGAAGATGGACAGGGAGAAGGGGAGGAGGAAATTGACAGAGAAAGGAGAAGACAGGCAGAGAGATGGGAGAGGAGGAGATGGACAGGGACAGCGGGAGTGGATATACAGATGGGGGAGGGTAGAGCAAGTGACAGAGGGTGGGGTAGTAGGAGAAACATGGAGAGAGGAGCAGGAGGATATGATCATAGTGTGTGTGTGGGGGGGGGGGACAAGGTGACAGAAGAGGGGGTGGAGGAGATGGACAGTGAGGGGGGAAGGAGGAGGTGGACAGAGGGAGGGGGGGGAGGAGGAGATGGACTGATAGATGACTAGAATAATACATATCTGGGCAATGCTGGCTTCTCAGGTAGTCGCAGAAACTTCTGCAGCAGCTGAAAAAGTGTTACATAAAATGTGTGCTGGACAGCCACTCTTTCCAAGTTTTGTTTTTAAGCAACTGAATTTGTTGTTTTCACCTGTACGGTTAAACCCTCTGTGACTGATGTTGCAATTGGGAGTGCTGAAGTGCATAAGCTGGATATAGTTTCTGATGTTTCATTTTATACAGTATCCAGCTTAATTAGTTTAGTTTTCATCCCTTCACCTACATCAAAATACTGAACCACCATAGGAAATAATTTCATTGCTTTGTGATTGCCACTATCAGTTGCAAGTCTGTACAGTGCAGCTTTATCAAATCCAAGATGCAAGTGGTTACAGAATGAAGAACAAGAATATGTTTGATTAGTGCTGTGGCTTTTGTTCTTCCAACATTTTGCTTTTTAGCAATCGCAGGATTGGCATACATAACTAAACACAGTTTTGTTTTCCAATTAAGTGACTTAAATGAATTGTTGATGTTTACTGTTCTGAATGCTGTTGTCAGTTCAGCAGTAGTAGTGAGCATTTCCTCTCTTGTGTGTGGTTGTACAAAACAAGTTGAGAGTTTTGAAGTGGATGCCTGTCATTGAGTAGGCCTGATTCTTTGATATTTTTGGGTCTTAATGTCATGATTTATGTCAGATTTTGCACTATGTTTAACTGAAAAATAACAGGAACAGTGTTTTGCAGAATGCTTACCCATCTGTGTTGCCTTGTTTTATGAAAGACCATATTTCTGTGTATCCATCACTAAAGAACACTTAAATTTTGCTTTTGGCACCACGAAACAATAACAATCCACACATTATAATTACACATAGAGGCACTGCAACAGTAGACAAATTAGTATAACTCAAGTTAATTAAGTGAATAATGGTTGCTATACGAGTTACCAACTGCAATCAGATAGACTACACCTAGTATGAGAGTAAGCCTCAGATGGTCACATATATGTTATGTACCACATTTACCCAATTATAAAATGAGTTTTTTTTCTCATATTCCTCATTTGATACATACAGGGTTGACTAATACTCACAGATTAAACTACTGCTGCTGAGGTCAAGGTTTTTACATTGTTTAGTGGAGTATATAGGAGTAGTCTTACATTTATAGGGGTTGTTGTACATTTAGAGATGAATCTTTGGTTATTGAGTTCATGTGCAGATTTATTTTGAAGAATTCAGAAGGGCAGCACTCAGCAAATGATACTCGCATTCCAACAGGCTTGACATTTCTGGATACACCAAAGTGCTTGATACAGTATCGACATTGCTTGAACAACTATGTGACATTGACTCACATGGTGCTAGTGCAAGAGATATGTGAAAAATTATGAACTAGTCACTACAACAATCTATTGCCCAGATTAAAATCTGACAATTTTGTGGAACACAGGAGGAAATAGCGTTCAATTCTATCATCTCACAAACTTTTGTTTACTTGAATAGGTTTGCAATAGCCATTCTTATTAATGAATGGAAACCACATAAAAACATTGACACTGCTATTTAGATAAAGGCAACATTCAGATAATGGCAACATTCAAAATCGGAAATGTTGAAATAGTATTTGACTCGGAACTGGAACTAATATTTTATTTCATTATGAGAGACTGTAATGATTTACTAAGTGGATTGCACATGAGAAATTAGGTCACTGTTCATGCGTTAGAACACTGGGGAAAATGTTAGAACATGACAGTGACATTCACTTGAAACAGAAGGAAAATTAATCCAGAATGATATGTGTAACAAAGGAGGCACATCATATTAAACTGAATGTCATTGTTATCCTCAGAATAAATTACAGCGACAAGACCTGTCACAGAGACAGTACCAACAGACATCACTAGATTGTGAGATGATCAAAGTTTAGAGAATGGGACTGAATTGTAATTGTGATATATTACTTATGTGTTCCTTGGTGTTGTTACATATGACCTGCATGCTAGAAGATATTGCTGTGTGAATTTGCACAGTTGCTCAAACTCAGCACTTAGAAAGGAGTGGAAGGGTATCACTGACACCAGCTTGACTGGGAACTACAAGGATTGTGGGGGATGGGAGCAGTGAACGAGCAGCAAATTTCATTCTGTTGCCAACCATGAGAGTCTATACCATGTACTGTGGCTTTTTTATGAACATCTAACACATTTAAACTGCTGTTTGCCTGAATCCATTTGTAGTTGTAATTGAACTGACTTTAAAATTGGACAAATACTCAACAACAGTATTCATTTCTTCAAGAGACAGTAAAAGTCTAGATAGGGGTCAACGGTATACTTACATGTTTCTTGCTGTAATATTGTCGATGCTCGCTGTGATGTATGATGGGAATGGGAATGAATGGGGGCGTGTCAGCTGGTTGTACATGGCCAACAAGAGAGCAGCAGGCAGGGGACATGTTTGGAAGTAAGAGACAGTGTAACATTCTTATGTCAGTATAGAAGAAAAATTTGATATGTATTCAGATCAAAATACCTGTGTTCTCAGCTGTGTGCTCAGAAATAGCAACATATTCACAAAAACAATCAATGTTTGTGATAATGAAGATTCAAATTTCACAGCTATGTTATTAGGATGCTGATGAAGATTACAAACAGTGGTACCAAAAACTACAAGGTTAACAAGCAGAAAAGGTAGAACAGAAAATAATCCAAAAATTAATGTAATCATTTATTTTTCTTTATTTTATTTCTCTTTGTATTATCAAAATGTAGACAATCAATAAATGACATCCCTTTACAATAGGTATAATGTTAACTTTTTAGCAGATTCTGTATGCCATGAAACAGTTTGTGGTTTTAATTATCCAGAATATGTTAAAAATGAATCTTTATCAATGAGTTTGTTTTTAAAAAAGGGAGGGGAGGGTCACCTTATATTTAGGGTCGTCTCATACTCTGGTGAATATAGTGTTAGTCGTTTTATTCTACTTAGAAATCATTAACAGTGTTGTTTTCCTGAGGGATATCGTGCAAATTCTGTCCATATTTATGTTTGCCTGTTGAAATCCCAAGCTGGTTGGAGGGTCCTGCTCATAATGCTCTAAATGTTCTCAATTTTGGAGAGATCTGGCAACCTTGTTGGTCAATATAAGGTTTAGTAAGCATGGAGACAAGGTGTAGAATCTCTCTGTGTTCAGGCAGGTGTTACCTTGCTGAAATGTGAGCCCTTATGGATGGCTGGCCATGAATGGTAACAAAACAAAAAAACAGGACATGGGATTTTGTTGATTTACTGCTATCTTGTAAGTGTGCTGCAGTTGACAACCAAAGGGGTTCTGCTGTGAACTGAAATGGCACCCCAGGTCATCACTCTAGGTTGTCAGGCCATATGGCAGCTGATAGTCAGGTAGGGATCCCACCACTGTCCAGGGTGTCTCAAGATACATCTTTGGTCTGACATCTCATTGACTGGAGTAGAATTGATATCGGTGATGAGTCTTGCTTTGAAATGAGCTCCAATGACCAGCAAAGACATGTCTGGAGACACTGTGGACAGCATTTGAAAACCAACATGACTGTTGTCCACCATACAACCTGACAACCAGAAGCAATGGCCTGAGGTGCCATTTCATTTCATAACAGGACCCCATTGGTTGTCATCCATGGCACACTTACAGTACAGCAGTACATCAACCATATTCTACACCCCATTTTGTTGACCTTCATGGCAAGACGTCCTGGGCTTACATTTCAGCAAAGTAATGCCTGCCTGTTCATGACGAGAGTTTCTACTGCTTACCTTCATGCTAGTAAAACCCTACCTTGGCAAGCAAGGCTGGATCTCTTTGCAGTTGAGAACATTTGGAGCATTATGGGTGGGATCCTCCAACCAGCTTGGAATTTTGATGATCTGACACACCAACTGGACAGAATTTGCACAATATCCCACAGGAGAATGTCCATCAACTCTGTCATTCAGTGCCAAGCTGAATAACTGCTTGCATATGGGCCATTGAGGACCAATGCATTATTAACTTGCTCAATTTGTGAAGCTTTCTATCCTGAATAAACCATCGAGTTTTTCTGAAGCTGTTCTCATTTGTTTGTCTGTACGTGTACATCACATGTGTCAATTTTTATGCCATTTGGAAATTCCTTCATTGCGCATTTTTTAAAGAGTGGAGACATATTAATATATTGAAGCAGTAGAATATAAATATTTGATTCTCTTACTTGAAAACTGGTATATTTGGCATTCCAATTGAGCCCTTTTGGGACAGTGGGACAAAGAGTGAAAAATCAGAACACTCCTTATTAACTGGGACTTTTGTATATTTTCATGATTTACATCGTTTCAAAGACCGTTACAGTTGATTTTCCATCTCCAGTTTTTGTTGTCAATTGTATCGGCACATCCGAGGCTCAACGAAATCACGTTTTCCAGGAGAGGCTCCTCGATGCAGAACGTGTTGATCAGATGAAAGCCCAACTCCGACTACTACTGCTGAGCCCGTTATGCCATGCCGCGCCCGTGTGCATTTTCCCGCGCTCGCCTGCCATCCACCTTTGACCACTCCCCTACAGACAGGGTATTCACCAAAGGTTTTGCATTCCACATATCCTAATACATTGCCTACGTATGGACCAGATGCACAAATACAACTTTGACATCTTACAACCGTTTCAACATTTCTTACATTTCCATTTTGTTATAATATTGCTTGCAATTTGACATAAACATTAATATTCACATCGAAAATTGTTTACAGTTTCTTTAACACAATGGCAAAGAAAGAAAAAGAAATGAAATCAGAATATCGATTACACTAATTTATCGAAAATCAGAAGAAAAAATTATTATATGTACAATAGTATAACGTTGTTGTTGTTACACATGCCCCTGTTTCCAGCACAGTCCAACCTCCTATCACAACATTATTTAATTAGCACATTACTCATTTTTACTAAATTTATCAAAGAAATAATTTCTAATCCGGAACACTAACACTTAATTACAAAAGCAAATACAAATACCTATATACAGCATAAGACAATTTGATGCTGCTTGCATTGAATGGCAGTCCACTTCCTTATTTACTAATAACCACACAATAGTATTCAGAAAATTTACTGCACATATTTGCTGCCTATTATTCGGATTTGGGCAGTCCGTTTACCATCATTTTACCACATCACCTGTACCACACTTACAATTCTCCATTGACTATTTATCTGCCCTCATTGGTGTTTGGCAGTCCTTTATATTATGACTCATATACTGCCCACTTTGATTTTTGACAGTCCCATCTTTTATTTGGCTTGCAGCATTTACCCTTTCTTTTCAGCCCTTTTCTCCATACATCTTTACATTTACAGTACATTTGGCAATCTGAAACTCACATAAGTACATTAGCACACTGATATTGGTACACATATATTTACAAACATTAGTTACATTTGGAATAAATTAGTTTCAGCATAAGATACATCACATTTACTGCAAATTGCTCTCTGAGTGTACTTAGGTCACTCACTCCTAGGAACATACAGTTTCAGGTCCACAACATTTCTTACACCTAAAGGTCTTTTGGATTTTGGGTAGATCAGGTAGTAAGAATTATCGTGGGGAATGTTCTGTATTATATACGGTTCATTATAAATATATTTAAATTTGGAAATTTCATGGTTCAGTTCATTAGACTTTTCGTGGGTTTTTAAAAGAACATAATCCCCAATTTTAAATTTTGAAACTTTCAGATTTTTATCGTATCTTTTAGATCTAGATTCAGCTTTTTGCTTTGCCCTTTTTCTGACTAATTCTTTCTTTTGATTCAGCCTCAAACTTGTACAAGGTGGAAACTCTAGTTTTTCTTCAATTAAACTTTTACTCCTGCTGCCTAACAAAATTTCTTCCGGTGGGAACCCAGTAGATTCATGATGTAAGGTTCATGACATTCTCAAAGTCCAATATAAATCTGCCCCAGACTCTAAATCATGCCCCTTCCTGTTTTTTCCACAACGCACCTTGGTCGACTGTGACATTGTCCCAAGATACGTTCCTGACCTGTGAACCATTTATATCTGGCGGCTTTTCCAGTTTCTGGAGTTCAAAGTCTTTACTTACTTGAACTCGTTGCAAAATAAACACTGAGTCATCCGGTGGCTCTTTCTTTCTTTGTTCAGTCTCAACATCTGGATTTTGTTTTGAAACTACGTCATCATTAGGTACAATATCGCAATTAGCTGTACCCCCATTATTTTCACTAGTACGGAAATATTCGTCATCTGAACACTCGTCAGAATCCGACCATTCTGGCTCGCTTTCAGGTTCTAACATAAAAGCTTTTCTGAGACAGGCACTAAGTTCTCCCTCTACATTTTCGTCAGGCTTTAATTTTAATTCAATATCCTCCTTTGACACAACGGCCTCATTATCAGCTTTACTCACATCCACTGTTACTTCATATTTAGTGTAATCCTCGTGGATTTCAATTACTTTTAGGTAATCACCTGCCTCTTCCCCACGGTGCCTTTCGGTAGCAGCTTGTACTGTTGGCGGATTGTTAACAGAAGTTACTTCCTCGTCAATGCTTAGGATTTCATCCTCCAGTTCCTTCCTATCTTTAACCTTCATCCTATCGGCAGCACGTGTACTTTGTGCGGTGCTATTTACTCTCTCCTCTTTAAATTCGGGCCACGTCACCTTATCGACGTCCCTACTATCTCCTTTTTCACTAATTAGTCTCCTTGCCTCATACTCCTTCTTAAAATCCTCGCACTCACATTGCTTTAGGCCCTTGTACAGATCGTCAATCTGCACACGCCAATCAGTTACTTCTGCTAACTCATTCTCGCCATTTACTTTATTGCTAACACTGCTAACCGCACCTCTCTGTGTATCCACTGTTTCATCTATTATTTCCTTCGCCACGGAATTACCACTCGTAATGTATTCACCAGTTCTTACGGCAATGTTCATATCTAATGCTGCCGCATTGCTATCGGCTTCTCTCTGAACAGCTGTTCTGCTAGGCTGGGCCGTTGCCCCCTGATGCTCCACTCGCCTGTTAATATGTAGCACTCTGCGCAGCGAAGATGAGTCATCTGTGCGCGCACCTGACGCTTGTTCCGCAACGACACATTGCGTCGTTCCACGCCTGTCTCTAACCTGTCTCATAATTTTACTGTCCCTCCGGTAACATTTCTTAAATCGGGGCTGGTATGTACTGTCCGCTTCCGTTTGGCCCGCAACGTTCGCGGAAATCAGTTTCCCGCGTCGTTATTATTTTGCGCGGTGTACCCTCTACCGCGACCTGAATAACTTCCTCTTTCTCTTCCTCTGCCTCTACCTCTTTGTATCATATTGACGCAAAACCCATCGCCGTCATTTCTCTCGTCGTGATTATGATTGTTTCTGTTACCAAAATTTTGATAATTGGCACGACTTTCGCGCCAGTGGTCTTCGTCTTCGACCCTTTCAAGAAATGCTTGGAAGTTGCGATGATTGCTTCCCACATATCTCTTTTAATCTTCTGGAAGCTTTTTATATAGCTCCCAGATGATTTCTGAATCGGATCTTCTTCCTCTTAAATGCGTCAACTTCCGGTACCAGTATTCGCAGAAATCTTTCAAAGAATTTCTGCCCCTGTTATCATGAAGTTTGGCCATGATAAACTCGCGCCACAAGTGATCCTGTTTTTGTTTGGACCAATATTCTTCCGTAAATTTTTGCTTAAATTCTTCGAACGTCATTCGTTCGGTATTTGAATTAATTCCCCAGCGCTTAGCATCACCTGCTAAGGCGCTAATTACTATGTTTATCTTTTCCTGACCAGACAAGTGTTCAGGAAACATTCTCTCGCAATTTTTGATGAAATCTAACGGATGCCATCCGTTATGTTTCTTGGCGGGATCGAAGCGTTCCTCACCTTCTAACAGCTTTGTAAGTGGTGTGCCATTACAGACAACACCAGGTCTATCTTTAATTTTACTCTCAAGATCGAAAATTTTGCCTTGAATTTTCGAAGTATTTTGTTCACGTTTTTGTACACATCCAGTAACTTTCTCACCTAAATCTCTTTCAGTGTCTGAAACTGCCTTTTTCAACTGTGAGATTCCGTGTTGACATTCGTTTATGATCTCAGTTTTAAGACCGAAAACTTTTTCGTCTACTTTTGTTTCAACTAGAGGCTCTATTTTCTCTTGGATGTTGAGAATTTCAACATCAAACCTACAGTTAATGTTGTCAATTTCCCCCTGCATAGTATCCATATTTTGATTAATTGTGTCAATTTCAAGTTTCATAGTATTTACTACAGAGCTTAAATTACCCACTTTTTGTTCTACCTGTTCTATTTGTTTACTAATTTTAATTCCTTGTTCTTCGACCTGTGCTTTAATCTGATCATTCTGTGTTTTGAGCTGATGGCTCTGTGTTTTAAGCTGCTCATCAACGTGTCTTTTAAGTTGATCATTCTGTGTTTTGAGCTGCTCGTCAACATGTGTTTTAAGCTGACTAACCTGATTACCAACTTGTTTTTGAAGCTGATCGTTCGGTCCTGCAATTTGTTTGGTTAATTGTTCAAATAAATCGTTCATGCTTAAAATTTTCACACTGTTTTGCTCTATGGAATTGGTGTGTTCCGATCCTACTTCAAAAGTTTCTTTCGGTCCTTTCTTTATCTGTGGAGAATCAAACAAGTCAGTGGATTCATTCACATACCCACTATCATCTACAAAGTCACCCTCTACTCGCTGTTTTATTCCTTGCTGTGTTTGAGACGATCTCGACATTTCAATCTGTTCGTTAACATGTTCGTGATATTGTATGTACGCCAATTGTCTTCCGCTCATGCCATCTGTTATCTGGCCACGTAAACTCCTGCTACTGCCAGCCACATTTTCCATTACGCTCGACACATCTACTGTTTCTATGTTCTTGTCCATACTGAACGCAAATTACACCATACTATCGTACTTGACGTTTACTGCTATTTACTTTACTAATTATTATTGAAATTCGTGCCACTGAACATCCACTGTTTGGTAGTCACATTAATTTGTGACCGACAACAACTGGATGTCCTGTCACCGGGAAGCCACTTGTAACCCTACGCTACTGCGCACAATACGTATTAAAGCCTGTACTGTGGTAAGTTGACGGTCTTCACCTTATAAGAAAGGATTTTGGTATATATGTTGACTGCGTGTACCTGAATGGAGGCAAAATCAGACTTCCACCCACTCAGTAACAACAATGATACGTCAAGTAAGTCTGATGTGCAACTACACATTAGGACGGATAAAAAACGACACAGCAGATGCTACCAAATTGTTAATAATATGGTTGCCAGCCTAATTAGGCATTAACTGAGTTTCTTCCCAATACAAGTTGATGTACGTTCATACAAAACAACACGTAATGACACTGCATAATATGGTAAATTTTAGAACTAGAAAATCTACTGAACTGATAATTTCACTTTCTGTACCAATAAGGACAAGCCATATTTACACATTACACTATAATGTTTACTACAAACTTCATACTGTCTATTGATCTGATTAAAATCGTGCATAGGTTACCCTAGAAATAGCACTTTCGAAACACACATACAATGGCAATTTTGAAAAAGGTAAAACACTGATAAATTTTGGTTTTATATTGCCTTTAACTTTACTGGTCAAATCAGTTCAGTAAACTTCAGAATTTAAATGAATAGAAAAGAAAAGGGGGGGGGGGGGGGGGGACCCTGAAACTGTTATGATCACTATACTGAAATTTTTGATTATCGAAATCGTTAAGCGCTCAAGATTTCCAATATATGAGTTACTACTCCTCTTGTCTTATTTGTTACTCATTTAACTATCATTATTTTTGTCTCAAATTGACTAAACTTCATTACTAAACCAATTTCAAAATTATCTTCCAACTTTGTCAGACCTATATTATTTGCCTATATATTCATTAACAACAAAGTTCTTTAAACATCATTCTAACATAGATAGGTCTGCAGGTAATTGTTATTGACATAAACTTTAAACCTTCATTTCGGGACACTCGGATTGCACAACATGTGGAAAGGACCCTGTCTAGGTTAGTGATGAGGATAATTAAATGATAGGACAGTTCTGGTAAAAGTTAAGTTGCTATTGAACAGTCAGGAACAAAAGTAACACTGCTCCACACGAATACAGTACTAAAAGTTTCAACCTGTTCGTATTGATGCAGCGATTGGTGGGCGGCGAGATGGCGAAGCGCAGAGCACACATACAATCACAGCTATGGCTCTTGATGTATCGGCACTTTACTTCTTCATAGCGTCGCAATATTTTTCCATTTAGTGCCTATGGAATATTGCCATGCCGTATAGGCGTCAGAAACGGCACATCCGAGGCTCAACGAAATCACGTTTTCCAGGAGAGGCTCCTCGATGCAGAACGTGTTGATCAGATCAAAGCCCAACTCCGACTACTACTGCTGAGCCCGTTATGCCATGCCGCGCCCGTGTGCATTTTCCCGCGCTCGCCTGCCATCCACCTTTGACCGCTCCCCTACAGACAGGGTATTCACCAAAGGTTTTGCATTCCACATATCCTAATACATTGCCTACGTATGGACCAGACGCACAATTACAACTTTGACATCTTACAACAGTTTCAACATTTCTTACATTTCCATTTTGTTATAATATTGCTTGCAATTTGACATAAACATTAATATTCACATCAAAAATTGTTTACAGTTTCTTTAACACAATGGCAAAAAAAGAAAAAGAAATGAAATCAGAATATCGATTACACTAATTTATCGAAAATCAGAAGAAAAAATTATTATATGTACAATAGTATAACGTTGTTGTTGTTACACCTTACATTGATGCATACCTGTATTCTTCATTTCATACTATCCATAAGTTCATCAAGGCACTGTTGGTCCAGATTGACACCCTCCTCAACGGCAATTCGACGTAGAATCCTCAGAGTGGTTGTTCAGTCATGTTGTCCATAAACAGCCCTTTTCAATCTATCTCAGGCATGTTCGATAAGGCTTGTTTCTGAAGAACATACTGGCCACTCTAGTTGAGGCGATGTCATTATCCTAAAGGACATCATTCACAAGATTTTAACGATCAGGGCACAAATTGTCATCCATGAAGATGAATGCCTCACCAGTATGCTGCTGTTATGGTTGCACTATTGGTTGGAAGATGGCATTCACATATCGTACAGCCGTTATGGCGTCTTCCATGACCACCAGTGGCATACGTCGGCCCGACATAATGCCACCACAAAACATCGGGGAACCTCCATCTTGCTGCACTCGCTGGACAGTGTGTCTAAGGCATTCAGTCTGACCAGGTTGCCTCCAAACACATCTCTGATGATTGACTGATTGAAGGCATATGTGGCACTCATAGGTGAAGAGAAAGTGATGCCAATCCTGAGTGGTCCATTTGGCATGTTGTTGGGCCCATCTGTACCACATTGCACAGTGTCGTGGTTGCAAAGATGGACCTCAGCATGAACATTGGGAGTGAAGTTGTGCATCGTGCAACCTATTGCGCACAGTTTGAGCCATAACACTATGTCCTGTGGCAGCATAAAAAGCATTATTCAACATGGTGGTGTTGCTGTCAGGGTTCCTCCAAGCCATAATCTGTAGCTAGTTGTCATCCACTGCAATAGTAGCCCTTGGGCGGGCTGAGTGAGGCATGTAATTGACAGTTCCTGTTTCTCTGTATCTCCTCCATGTCCAAATAACATCGCTTTGGTTCACTCCGAGATGCCTGGACACTTCCCTTGTTGAGAGCCCTTCCTGGCACAAATTAACAATATGAATGCAGTCGAACCATGGTACTGACCATCTAGGCATAGTTGAACTACAGGCAACACAAGCTGTGTACCTTCTTCCTGGTGGAATGACTGGAGCTAATCGGCTGTCAGACTCTCTCCGTCTAACAGGTGCTGCTCATGGATGGTTGTTTACATCTTTGGGTGGGCTTAGTGACATCTCTGAACAATATTCACAATCAACCTCTATCTCCAGGAGTTCTGGGAACTGGGGTGATGCAAAACATTTTTTGATGTGTGTACAACAAATTCAAAGTTTCTCTTTCTCAGTAATATTTCAAAGCATGTAGTATTCTTTAATAATGAAAAAATTAATACTTCCATTCCCATAAGCTGCTAGACTACCTGCAATTTCCTTTCTTTCTACCCCCACAAGGTAGACAAGACAATTTCCGTGAAGTTTTGAAAGTAGGAGACTGGCTGTGACGGCAAGTCATGTGTTTTGCTGTTGTGCAGTTGGTAGGGACATTATCCATGAAGGGCATGGTTCTAGGTTAGAGTCTCAGTCTAGGACACAGCTTTAATCTGACAGGAAGTTTCATAATGGTGTACACTCCACAATTAAGTGAAATATTCATTCAAATTTGACTGATATTAAAATATCATTATCCTTCTTGGATGCTTTCTATTAATTCTCCATCTTTCTTCTACAGTGTCACTTTTGTTTTTAATTGTTATGATTGCAGTGGAAATTATTATGGTTTTCTATTGTAAATTTATGTATAAAGAAAGAATTGTTATTACTATTATTCCAGTCAGGTTTCTCACCAGCACACACTGAGTTTCAAGCAAACTGTCCAGCTCTGCAGGATATCCACCTTGATTAATTTTCTAAAAGTAAATTTGGAAAATACCTCCTCATGAATAGCTGAGTATTGTTGTCATCAGGGTATGTTTCTTCATCCATTTCATAAAACTGGAAGTTATTTTCTCAGAGACAGATGAAACACTGTTATGATATTTTGTATCTACAAGGGACAGTGAGATGAAAACCACATACCCACCACAGTGGTACCATGGAATGATTCCATTCAAAAGTAATCATCATACACATTAAGACATTTATCCCACTGGCAGTTGAGATGATCAGTTCCTGGTTCATAGAATGTGGTTGGCCTCTGATGGATCCACAACCACACCCAATCTTGCCCTTCCTCAACTGATTGAAACTGATGTCCATGCTTGTCTCTCTTCTCGTCGCCAGTGATGTGAAAATCACATGGTGAAATATCTGGACTGTACAGAGGATGTTGCAGTGTTTCCCAGCCAAATTGCAGAAGCGTTGCCTTCATGTGATTGAAAGTGTGAGGCGGGCATTATCTTGCAACTGACAGCATTCTGAAAGCTCGAGGACAACTGGCAAAGCCAGCAGTGGAAACATCCCACATCTCTGCCTCCAAAGGAATCTAAAGCTATTCACACAAGTTCTGGTGAGATAATGATGACTTTCTTCTTCAAATGCTCTGGCCCTATGCTTGTTGATTTCCTGAAGAAAATGAGTGCACAGGGCTATGAAGATAATTTGCAGAAACCACAACATGCTATGAAATCAAAATGGCTAGGAATGCTGTTAGACAGAATCATTGTGTTGCATGATAATGCCTGGCCCCACACTAGCAATCAGCTGAAGGCTACATTTCAGAGATTTGGTTGGGAGACACTGCAGCATCTTCCATACAGCCCGGATCTTTCACTGTGTGGTATTCACATCTTTGGTGAACTGAAGAAAAACATCCTTGGACATCGGTTTCAGTTGGATGAGGAAGTGTAAGAGCAAGTGCAGTTGTGGATCTGTCAGCAACTGACTGCTTTCTGTAAAACAGGAATTAATCATCTGATGTGTCAGTGGGATAAATGTCTTAATGTGTTTGCTGGTTACTTTTGAATGGAATCACAGAAGTGTTCAGTTTTCATTTCACTGCCCCTTGTAGCTGTGGTCCAGTGAAGACACCGAGCATTTAAAATACATAGTTCATTTTGGTTGGCCCCAGCAGAAGTCCTGTTCTCTCAATGCAATGCTCTCCCATCATTAAAAATTCCGCCTTACAACATGTCCCACATTTAAAATTTTCTTTAATGTTATCATGACCATTAACATTGATTTTCATACATATTTCTGCAAAAAGTGCATCATATTCCTTCTCAAAGTCAGCTTCGGAACAAAGCAAAATCTGCGGACTATAAGCAAAGTTATTGATCATATATTTTTCATTATTGGCATGTTGGATCACAGCTGCCTGTAAAATAAGTTTGCAGTGATTGGAAGGGTGGGAAAGTATGTTGAATCACTTTCATAATGATAATCCTGATATGATGACAGTGACTGTAGCAGCAACCTCCCTTCTGCTCATTGCACTGTATTACAACAGCTTTAATTTAATTTCACAGTCATTTATACAAATAAACTATGCTTATAAAGATGACTGTCTCTATAATGGACTTTCATGAACCACTGTTACTTCTGTGTGAAATGCCCCAATCTGAACTAGGTTTGAAGTCTTAGGTTGGTACAATCTGATGTCAGATGCAAACATTCCTCCTCAAGATGCTCTGTAACATGCTGGCAATTTCCACCATTTTTCTTATCCAGAACCTCCCTGAACTGAGTGATCTTGTCAGCAACAAGCCATAGATTTCACACCTATTGTCCCCATTTATAAAGACTGCCAACTTAAGTGTTTTAATCAATATTATGTTACAAGTTTTATTTACCATAATTTTATAATTATTATCAACAATAAGTACCACATTAGAATACAAATGTCTTTTTCATGTGGTTTCAAAAAAGGCTTTTGCTTCCATGGTTTATTTACACCATTGGACATGAGCAGAGCGAAGAGGGAAACCTGTGCATGTGTTTGCATGTGTCAGCACTCAGTCACTGTCTTTACACATAACTGCAAAGGCAGTGGCTGGACACATAATCGCAAAGGCAGTGGCTGAGTGCTAACATACACAAATGCATGTTTCCTTCTTTGTTCCAATCATGTCCAATGGTGTAAATATAACACAGAAAGAAAAGTCTGTCTGAAACCAAATTTAAAAGATATTGATAATCATTCTCAAATTATGGTAAATAAAACATGTAAACAACACTGGTCAAAACATTAAAGTTGGTGGTGTTCATAAACAGAGAACAATAGGCAAAAAATTTACAGCTTGTTGTGTTTGCTATGCTTTCCTGTAATTTTACACTTTCCTGCAGTTTACACTTTTTTGGGTCAGTCCGCTGAAATGTGTAAAAAGAAGGTTTTACTGTATTCAACTGAAGTCAGTTGCATGAGAGAGTTGTCAGTTGCTTGCATCAGTGTAAATAATGTTACTTCAAACCTCCTTATTGAGCATGATGGCACAGTGTTAATACATTGGCTTCACATTTGGGAGGATAATGGTTCAAATTCCCATCCAATCATTCCAATTGCGGTTTTCAATGATTTCCTTAAATTGTATGAGGCAAATACTAGGATGGTTCCCCAATATAAGAGTGTACTCTGTCTCTCTCATGACCCCATTGTTGATGGGATGTTAAAGCCTAATCTTCCTTTTTCCAAACTTCTTCATCTGGACAACATACAAGTTGCCTGAAATAGATTTTCATCAATACAGAGTGCTGTGAAAGTTGTCACAGATGTGAAACATTCTCAATAATAGCACATGCAATCCTGGAACATAATTTCATTCAAAACTTGTGTGCCTGAGCATGCATCTCGTGGCCAACAATTTCTCATTTTCAGCAATGAAAACCTTCGAAGCCTGTATCTTTCCATCTCAACTGTTGGTAATGCTCTGATTTTAAACTATTTGCTGCAGTCATGTATAATAAAGGTGGTTGGCTTCATCTTTTATGCTTTATGTACTTCATATGTCCTCCTCTCACCTGCCCTTCCCCCCACTCCCCATGGAAAATTATTGCACCAATGTATCGTAACTCCAACGTTTTGCTATTACATTTAGAGTCATGGAGTTGTGATGTACATCAACTACATCTCCTGTACAAACATTACTTATACCTGGTATGTACACAGCTGACAGTGCTTGCTCCAAATTTATGTAGAAAATTCATCACTGTTAAAAGTGTCAGTGTGGGTGGGTGGGGGGTTTGGGGTTTGAAACAACTCTCTGAACTCTGTCCTGATGAGTGACGTGAACCAGTTATTGGGAAAAAGCATCAGAAATGATATGCCTCCAGCTAACTGAAAAACAGTCCATCTAAATATGTCTACAGCACTGAGGAATCTACTCAGCATCATGAGTAAACATGTCTTCAGCACAGAGGGAAGACATTCTGGCACACTTTGATGACTCTACTGCTACCAAAGGATAAAATGTCATGTGGTACCTTTGTCAGTAATATGTCTTTTCCATATTATATTTCAGGTATAATTCTCTCAGTGACACAGAAAGGAAAAGGTTGGAACATGATGAAGATCGACTTCTTTCCACAATGTTGTATAACCTGGTAGCAATCATGGTCATGATGAATGTCAATAAATTAGATATAAAGCGTAAAGTGCGCAGACTGCTTGGAAAGAGCCATATTGGGTTAGTCTACAGCCAAGAAGTTAACCAGTTACTGGACCAAATAAACAACCTGGTAAGTACAGTATACAAATATATGCCTCAATAAAATGTAGTAGATCATATCATTAAATAATTTTTGAATACTCAGGCATTCTCCCAATAGAAACCTTGAATTTACACATTTTAATCCTTCCTGGAAGTACTGTCCAATCTAGTAAACAAGATTCTATCCCTATAACTTCAGATTGCCATTTTTAATGTTTGCTCTTCCGACAAAATGGTATCAGATTATGTTTGAGTTAATGCTCTTATAGACACATCATTTTAACAGGGTAAAGGCAGGTTAACACATATTCCTTCAAGGGAAAAGTTAACACTACCTTTCATATGTGCTAAAGTAATTTAGAAGTATAGTTTCCAAAATTTATTATGCTATATTAACACCCTCTAAAAACTGCAGATGACCATTTCACTGTTTCCAGTTTCATACAAAGGTTTTTGGAGGAAATGGTCCATGATAGAATGCTGTCACATTTTTGTGTGTAGGATGTCTTAACTGCATCTTATTTTGGCTTTCATAAAGGATTCTCTACTGCGAATGCATACTGGACTTTACAAATACATTTCTTGAAGAGCTAAACAAGAAAGTTATCCTGTTTTTACATTCTGCAACCATGACCTTGCCAAATACTTGAAATGTGTGGACCACAAAATGTAATGGCATTAGTAATATCCAAATAGCATGGATAAAGTGTTACCTTTGTAACAGAAAACAGCAGTCACAATAACACATCATTGCACAGGAGTGGAAGTAACTTCAGAACAAGAGATTGTAACAAATGGAGTTTCACAAGGATACTTCTGGTATCTTGTTCTTATTACTGATGACACAAGCAGACTAATTAGTGAACAAAATTCAGCTTCAGCAGAGATGGCTCAGTTGTTAATTAAACAGTCCAACACCAGGTTCACAGCAGGCAGTTTTATTTTTTTATTGCATTATTATTGTTATTCACATTTGGGTCCTGCTGGACCACATGGGGCATTTCCAGCATCTTGTTTTAGCATTTCTTTGAGCCCATATTACTTTCATTCTCTCAGAATGGCCTATTTCCAGTTCACCAGACCAAATTGTTCTTGTCTTCTTGTTTTTTTCTGCCAGGCCAACTGTCCATTTGGGAGTTTTCTGTCAGAATATTTACCTGTCATGTATCTTACATTATGTTATTCCTTATTGTTTTGATTTTTGACTTACCGCAAGTTTCATAGAATTCCATGGCCTGTCCATACAATTTTATCCTCCTTTTTCGATATGCAAATACACATTGATATAATTTTCAGTATCTGTATTTATTCTTAGTCTGTATGTTCCTTCTTCGGTATAATTTGGAACTAAAGTTTTCCTGATTGCTTTTTGTTTTCTCTTTTGGAATTCTTCAGTGTCTCTTTCTGTTTAAAATGGATGCTTCAGCCCCATGAAGATGTTCTGGTTTGATGACTGTATAGTAATGTCTCAGTTTCATATATTTTGAGATACATTTTTGCTGTAAATGTCTCATGTAAGCCTGGTAACAAATTTCGTAACCTGTCTTTTCCAGGTCAGTTTCCTGAATGTTTCACCTAAATATTTGAACTGAGAAACTCTCGATTTTCCTATATTTAGTTTTTAGAATCTTGGGTATCAGGTTGTTGCTGGACATGAGTTTTGTCAGATGTCCTGACATAGAAATGGCAGATACTCTGCAAAAGCTAAATAGTCTCTCCTAACATTGCTTCTTCATTATTTGGTAGGTGTCGTACACATTTTTAAAATGTACGAAAGTACAAACTGCTATCTTGTTGTAAATTTTTTGATGGTTGAGAATTAGTTTCAGAACTAAAATTTGTTCTTGATAAGATATGTTTGGTCTGAAGCCTGCTTGATACTCAGCAATTTTGCCTTTACGTTTTTATTGAGTTTGGTTCCAGAGACAAAGAGATAGAATTTTGTATGAGACAAGAAGAAGTGAAATCGCTCTGTAATTATTAACATCCATTCTGTCTCCCTTTTTATGCACCTAATGTATTAAGGCTGGTTTCCAACCGGAAATGTTTCAGTTTACCATAGTCAATGATTGATATAACTTTTTTAAAGGTTTGGGGTCAGCTGATTTCAGCAGTTCTGCAACAATTCCATCTTCACTAGATGCTTTATTTGAACCTCTTTTAATTTGCCTAGCATTTTCGTCTTCATTTGGTTCTTCTGCATTTGTTGTGGTTCTTAGGGCCACACGGGGTAGCTGCGCGATCTGAGGCATCTTGTCACAGTCCGCGTGGCTCCCCCTGTCGGAGGTTCGAGTCCTCCCTCGGGCATGGGTGTGTGTCATCCTTAGCGTAAGGTAGTTTAAGTTAGATTAAATAGTTTATAAGCTTAGGGACCAATGACCTCAGCACTTTGGTTCCATAAAACCTTACCACAAATTTCCAATTTTTCTTAGGGAAATTGCTGGTGGGAATCTTTCCAAGGGCTCAGGCAGTTTAAAAGTTTTTAAAAATATTTGCAAAATTCTTTGCAGTTTTCTTGGTTGTTAAGTTCTAATTGTCCATTTCCCTTTTTGAAGCAAAGATTTTGGGACTGGTATCCATTTAAATTTGTTTTAAATGTTTTATGAAAAGTCCTGAGGTTGTTGTTGGCAGTAGTGGTCTCTCTCTCTCTCTCTCTCTCTCTCTCTCTCTCTCTCTCTCTCTCTCTTTCTCTCTTTTAAACTTCTTCGGTGTCACAGAGCTGATTATACCCATGTTGTCTTTTTGCTTGTTTAATCAGGTTCGAAACTTATTTTCCATTTGCTAGGAAAATGTTATGCACATTTTCTTATTTGTTACTAGTACATGTTTTGAATGCCTCGTGTTGAGATTTTACTGCCTGTTCTCATTCTTCATTTAACTATGGATGTTTTTTATGTCTTTGTAAGGGAATTTGGTTTCAGACCATTTTGATAAGCTTGTGTTTGAGCTGTTCACAATTTTGTGCTTGCGTTTTGTCAAATTCATTTTATAATAACAGTGATGGAATTTCTGGTTTCAAATTTAAAAATTAATGACATCCTTTTGCTTGAATTTTTGGGCTTTAAATTTAGCTCTACTTGGGTTAGGTAGTGGCCTGTGTCAAGATTTGTTCCTTTGTGTACTTGAGCATTGTGGATTGCCTGTTATCCAGATGGCCACACTTTCAAACACTTACGCTGCCAGTTACACTGCCACATTTCTTGCAGCCATTGTAAGGGGACCAAAAACAGCCCCCCTCTGATTCACTTCCTGCAGCACAGGACAACAGTGAATGCCCAACGTTACTTGCAAACCTTGATCACCCTTCGCCAAGCGATCAAATCAAAACAACCAGGCAATCTCACCCACGGGGTCATCCTGCTCCACAACAATGCAAAGCCTCACATAGCCAACACAGTTGCAGCACTCCTGCAGAAATTCAAAGGGGAGGTTCTTGGCCACCATCCATACAGTCAGGACCTCTCTCCCCGTGATTACATCGTTTTTGGTCCCCTTAAAATGGCTCTGAGAGGCAAACGATTCACCTTGGACGATGATGTCCAGCTGTACATGCGGAACTGGTTAATATCGCAGCCCTGGGAATTTTATGATACAGCCATCCACCACCTTGTGTCACAGTGGGACAAGTGTCTCAACAGCCATGGTCAATAATTCTAACATACAGGTACTGGTTTCTGTAATTATGCCTCCAGCTCATTTCATTTTGAACGCCCCTTACACTTAAGTTTGAATATCCATGCACTAAGCTCATTTTGTGTATTTGCCAGCTGAACAACATTTACAAATTTTCATAGTAGCCAGGACTTAACATCTTCTGAATAGACACTGTATTGAAGAGTGAGAGATGCATGACTCTTTTGTGTCTGTGTATGTTTCTGCATTCAGAGCTACTGTTAGCGACTGACACTGTAACTACAGCAACAGAGTTAGGTATTATTTTTAGTATTTGATATTAGATGTAGAATAAATTAATATCTGAATTCTCTGTTCATGAATGGCATCTGTTCCTAACTGCTGTATCCACTAAAGATCCACACAGTGCACTAGGAAGTCATAACGAGCATTTAATGTCTCCTTGTGATATGGGTAAGAGATTGCAGTTTGATCAGTTTGGAATTCACCTACATTCTTGTTGGGTGATTCCATGATTTTTTTATGAAGATTTTTCTTAAAATGGTTTGACATCATTTTAAATTGACATTTATACACAGTTCTACTAGTCTCTTTCTGTTTTGATTGGTTCATTTGTCCCCAGGAAAATCATCTACCATTTCCCTTATCTTCTCTCTTTCCCTAGCTGTGTATTTTGTAGATTTTTCACCACCTCCCATGACTTATTTACTTTTTATAGGTTTGTTTTATTGTCATGGTTGAGCAGCACATTTACAAATTGTACTTCATACATTTTATTTGCACATTTTAAGAAAATTGTCATTAGTCTGTTGTTCACAGGTTTTACATTGATTACTGAGCTGAGAAGGTCTTCTGAAACTTTCAATTCAACACCCAGATGGGGTGTATTTTTAAGAATACTTTTGTTTGTATTACTTTTGAACAGTCTGTAATTCCCAAAATCCATGGTATTCACATCTGGCAATCTTGTGTCTTACATGGATGAAATTTTAATTTTTTGTTTCTTTAAGTGTTTGTCTTAATTTTTAGAGATATCCTGTGTTTGAGAGTGAGTTATTTTTTATTGTTCTAAAGAAGGTTTTGATTTTGAGCTTGGGTTAGCCAGAGCACTCTGATTTCCTCTGACTTGGGGTATAATGTCTCAGCCTAGTCTCCCCAGAATCCAATAGTTGAGCCACTGATTGTGGAGGACTTGTTGCCCCCTGATAAATTAAGAAGATGCTCAATTGTTGAGCTTGGAATCACGTGTACAAGATCATAAGAAAACTCCATGGGCGTGGAAAGCTTAGTTCCAGTAGTTTAACTTCTGGCCATATATCTGGTGAATGGACACTAAACGTTCACTTTATCCAGGTCAGATGCAAAAGTGGGTTCTGTTCAGTGAGATGCCTTGTCTGGTAGTTTTGCTATATCTGGATCCATTCCCTCCACATTCACTATCATTGAGGTCTTCATTGTCACACCAGCAAGGGCTCTCACAGGATTTTGTCACCAAGGCCAGGTGAAACATGATTTTTTATTGAGATTGTTACTACTCCACTCTCCTCTTTCCTCACCATTTGCATGATGAGGCACTGGGCTTATTTATTTATTCATCCAGGAATCATCTCGCAATGATATTGGATTTGTCATCATAATATAATGAAAACAGTAGCTCCAGTATGTATACAGACAGAATATATAATTAAGTTTTTGAAGATAGGACAGATGGTCAGCCATGGTCTTGCTGAAGGAGCCATTCTAGCATTTGCCTGAAGTGATTTGAGGAAACCAAAGAACACCTAAATCAGGATGGTCAAACAGAATGAACTCTACCTTCACGAATACAAAGTCTGTGTCTTAACAACTCCACTGTTGTCTCATTTGGTTGATGCCTATTACACAATGTTCATTTTATCATACACAATTTGAACCAAATATGTTATAATATAAAAATAGTTTCGGGCTTCAACACTCTACACACTATGGTTGCCTGCTGGTGACTCCAGGGCCATGAACATGCTTGTTTCCATGTCCTCCCTTCATACTGCCTGGAAAACAAAGTCCGCATTCCCTGGTGAGTGAAATGCTGAGCTCAGGCGAATGACAACAGATTACTTTCATGCACTATATATCTTTGAACATTTCCTTGTAAAAGCATCATATTGAGATTATGTATTTTTATGTGACAGAATGCCATAGTAGTCCCCTTTCATTACTAACCAGTACTGTGAATCCTCTAAATAATCTTAACTTGTGCAGTAAGCATTAGTCATGAAGTAATTATATTTTAATGAACTGCATTTTTAACCATCAGCTGTATATATAAACCTTTATTGTCTACTGAGTTTGGTCAGTCAGATCATTTTCACTGGAAAAATACATTGGATGGAAAAGCAATCAATCTTTCTCTCAACTGTCTCAAAAGTCCTCTATGTCATAATATGTGGTGCTCACCAACGATCATCTTGTAGACATCTGTTTAAGAAGTTTGGCATTCTGACTACTACTTCACGGTATATTCATTCCATCAAGAAGTTTGTTGTAAATCATATACATGACGGAGGTGTTGGTTGGGGGCTGTGTTGTTGTTTGATGACTGTGACATAAGTATGTATTGGTCAAGTCCATTCTTCATGGCATGTCCAACTGGTGGCAGAGGTTGATGCTAAAGATTGATACATTACTTCCTCAATATTCTCTATTACCTCCTTTTGTGTAGGAATGACGTTCATGGCTGCTATATCTTGTGTATCTGGTCTGACATTTCTTGCTGCTATAAACTGCTGTCTCTTCTCTTACTGTCTGGTGTATGAGAGAGATGAGTTGATGGTGGTCTTCCACAACTGCCATAGGGACTGCATTTGAGAGTCAGTCATACTTCCTTCACCCTACTCTTTTTCTATTGCATTTGCTTGATGTGCTGGCACCACTTGAAGCATTCCTCTGTTGTTATGATGTACTTTATCAGAAGAGCTTGGTACATGTCTTCTGTGACTCCTCTCATGAAATATGAGATTTTTTTTTTTTTTTGGCTTCTGTCATATTCAGATTCACAATGTGACATAGGGCCAAAACATTTTGTATGTAAGTCTTTTGTCACTTTACCATGCTTCAGTTGTATTTTTGCAAAGTGGACTTGTTGCTTATTGTCCCCAGATGTCTTCTTCAATTCAGCCAGCAATTTTCCCCAGCTGTCAAGCTGATCTTCACTGCTCAATGCTTAGCATTACCATCCAAGTAGGTGTACACTTCTGCCAAGCACATCAAGTCATTCCACCTGTTGTGTTTGGTGATACGGTCGAATCATTTCATCCATTTCATGGCAACCTGAGCAACGTTTCTGGAAATTAGTGGTGGATGTCTGGTGTACAGCTGACTTACTGCTGATTTGGATCCATTGATCTCTTGAGTATACAGACCTTGTGAGCAATTTATAGATTGTATTCCTGTTCCTGTTCCTGCTAGTGACAGCTTTTGTATTGCTTTATACAGACCACAGTGATGTAGATATCTTGAAGTGCCTGCTATCTCCACCAAACAATGTCACATAACCATAATCAAGTCCAAATCTGAGAGCAGAGTCATCAGTGAAGAACAACACTTAGGTCTGTAAAACAGTGTATTATGTAGGCCAATATACAGACAGAACAGAACTGCATCCTGGGAAGAGAATATTGCTATTTATGCAGCCAACAAACTTTCCAGAATATGCAAACATTACAGGCATAAGAAATTTTGAGAACATTTTAGAAAAGTTAAATACTAAATAACAAATACTTTTTGCTGATTGAATTTGAACTGGCAACTTGCAGCATGCCAGTGAGCATGCTAACTGCTACTCAACATTGTATGAAGTATAGGTCATGGCAGTGTCATTACCAACATCAGATAATGTAAGTGCTATGTAAAATTGACTTCTGCACATCTTCAGTGCAGTAATGTCATCACTGTAAATAAATGTTGTGAACTGCTTTGTGTTTGGTGAAGTCTGGTTGTAGTAGTGAAGTGTAAATATTTTTCAGTCTTTTTGACTTACAGTATTATATGCCCATGAGAATCATTTCTCCCAGGATCTGTAATAGATACATTAGCATCTCTCTCTCTCTCTCTCTCTCTCTCTCTCTCTCTCCTACAAGCATGTATTAAGTTATTGTGGTATTCAGTCCAAATAATGATTTTACACAGTTCTCCATACTAATCTCTCTTGTGCAAACCTCTTCATTGCTGCATAACTACTGCAACCTACACCTATTTGAAGCTTCTTGCTGTGTACAAGCCTTAGACTTACACTACAATTTTTACCCCTTGCATTTACCTCCGTTACCAAACTGATGGTTCCCTGATGCCTTAGGATGTGTCCATCAAATCATCCCTTCTTTTAGTCAACTTGTGCTATAAATTTCTTTTCCTCCAGTGTCATTTAGTACCTCCTCAGTAGTTACTGATCTACCATCTTAACTTCAGCATTCTTCTGTAATACCACATTTCAAAAACTTCTATTTCCTTTTTGTCTAAACTGCTCGTCCATGTTTCACTTCCATATAAATTTGTACTCTAAATAAATCATCTGTAGTTTCCTTAGCTTTGTCTGATTTAATTTGACTATCTTCTATTACCCTTGTTTCACTTTTGTCAATGTTCTTCATATAACCTCTTTCAAAGTTGCTATCCATTCCCATCTCCTGTTCTTCCATATGCTTTGTTGTCTCTGAAAGAGTTGCAGTGTCAGCAGCAGTTTTTATTTCTTCTCTATAAACTGTAATTTCCCTTCGAAATTTATGACTGCTTGATCTACAAATTCAATAGCTTCAAAGATTACAAACTTGTCTTACCCCATTTTTACCCATAACTACTGTCTCATTTGTGTGCAAGTTGCAATTAACCTTTGGCCTCTATATTTTATCCCTGTTATAGTTGGAATTTGAAAGAGTGTATTCCAGTGAACATTTTTCAAAGCTTTCTCTAAATCTACAAATCCTATAAACACTGCTTTTACCTTATTGAACATATCTTTTAAGATATTTCTATAAAATTGTTTTCAAGTTCATTTCACTTGCACAGCCCTTGTGTGTATTCATATCATCTTTTAGCTTTCGTTTCATTGCTTAGTACTGGTAACTATCTGAGCTATTTCTCTTTTCTCCAGATGTCTCCTTAATATTTCTATAAGCAGCATCTATCTTTCGAGTAGTCAAGCATGCTTCTACAGTTCTGCATTTGCCTCCAGCCATTCTTGCTGTGTCATTTAGAACTTTCTGTCAGTTTCATTTTTAGACATTTGTACTCCCATTTGCCTGTTTCATTTGCTCTAGTTTTATATTTTCTACTTTAATCGATCAAATGCAGTATATCATTCATCATCCAAAGATTTCTACTGGGCCTTGTCTTTTTGCCCATTTGACCCACTGCTGCCTTCACTATTCCATCACCCAGAGCTACCCATTCATCTTCTATTGTATTCCTTTCTGTTGTCTCAGTAACATGCAGCATAATGGTACCTATGAAGCTCTCAACAATCTCAAGTTTTTTTTTTCGCAGTTTACATCTCATGTCCTTATTTTCCTGTTTTTCTACAATTTCTTCAGTTCAGTCTACAGTTCATTACCAATAAACTATGGTCAGAGTCCACAACTGTTCCTGTACAAAATTCTGCCAAACAGGCAATGGCCTTGCCATGTTGGTAACACCAGTTACTGTCACATCACGAAAAATAAGCAATGTAGGGCCCAGTTAGTACTTGGATGAATGACTGTCTAGAGAAAACCAGGTGCTGCTGCCTGAAGGGTATGCCAAGTAAATGAAGTGGTGTCTGACTGAAAGACTTGCATCAGGCCAGGGTGCCAAACAACATTATTATTATTATTATTATTATTATTATTATTACCACTACCACCACCACCATCATCATCATTTACTATAGGGTTTCCCCTTTCATTCCATGTCCCCAGTCTATGCTCTACTATTTTTTCCCTTTCTTCCTTTTCTTATCATCAAATTCTGGTGCCCAAGTCCAATCAAACATTCATCTCTCTTAACCATCTGCTTAATTTCTTTTATCATCTGTTACATTCATCAGTGTCTTCATCATCTAAAGAGATAGTGGACATATAAACCTGTATTTCTCTGGTGGTTATTTGTGAATATCTTGGTTACAATAAAGCAAGTGTTATAATGTTCATAGTAGCTCACCACCATTCCTATCTTCTGATTCATTATTAGACACACTCCAGCCATACTTTATTTGATGTTGTCTTTATTACCATGTACACTCGTGACCAGAAGTCCTCTTCTTCCTTTCACCACATATTACTAATTCCTACAACACCTAAGTTCACCGTATCCATTTCCCTTTTTACATTCTGTAATGTAGTTGCCCAAATAAGGGGTCTAACTTACCACACTTCAACTTGTAGAATGTCAGTTTGTTTTTTCTGATGGCAACATATTGTTGTATAGTCTTTGCCCAGAGATATGGCTAGGGGACTATTTTACCTCTGGAACATTTTACATAAGAGGATGCCATTATCATTGAGCTTTACAGTAGAGCTGCATGCCCTCACAGAAATACAACCGGCTTAGTTTGCCCCTGCTTTCAGTTATTGGCTGTAACAGCATAGCATTGTCATACTGGCTAATGTTACAAGACCAGGTCTGTCAGTCATACAGGTTATTGTGGTCTGTCAATCATCCAGATTATTTCCCCAGAACTACTGAACCACAGACACCCCTCCAGCATGGTTGTCACTGCAGTGTGTCTTATCTGTATCACTGAAGCATGCAAGCCACCCCACTTCACCAAGCTCCATGATTCATAGGGTGAAAGCATTATGTATCCTTATTTTATGACGTGCTGTACATCCTTGGAGATTTCCTCACTGTAGATCTATGGAACAAAAAGTATATCTAAACTAATTCTCCATGGGTGTAATTTGATATTTATTTGCAGCCCATGGAGAAGGAGAATCTAATGGAAGTAGAGTGAGTCAATTATAAAAAAAGACATGCAAATTATAGAAACTTAATCTGTAGACTGTATTTAAAAAAACTGTCATTGTACTACTTCATGCTATTCATGATTATACTGGCTAAATATAATCTAATAAATTAGAAAGGAAGCTACTTCTTTGAGAAAAGGCTGCTACCTTGTCAATTGGTAGCTTAATATTTACTTGATTAAATTTATATTTTGCAAAGAAGATATGACTAAAAATACTATTAACAGTACAGTACTATTTGTCATGCATTATTACCATGAACACTACAACTTTCCTTCAAGTTAACAGAATTTTCAATTCTTGAACCTATATGTTCAGGTAATTTGTAGAAATTTTGGCACATAAGGTACATTTTTCATTCTTTTTTGAACTGGTTGGTATTCTCAGTTTGCTGGTCTATGCTAGATGGCAGAGTGTTGAATACGTTTGCACTAGAGTATTACTGCACTCTGAACTCTAGGCAAGAAGCCAAAGTCTGCATGAAAATTATTTTTTTGTCTTGTTTTGTGACTTTGTAGACAATAGTTCAGCTGAAACTTTTTTATCAGCTACAAAAACCACTAAAGAGTAAATATTGTGGGAAGCAAATGTATGAAGTCCAAGAGCACTGACAAGGTTTCTGCTTGAGGCATCCCAAACTGGTGAGACTCTTTCAGCTAACTTTAACTAACACAAATTCAAAGGTCAAGTTTAGAGGAGAAATGACAAAAGTTTTCACAATAACAACAGGACTCAGACAAAGTGATGGATTGTCCCCTTTGCTTTTCAGTGTGACCCTTGATTACATCATGACAATCTGGCAAAAAGAAAATCCATGTAAAATCAAAATTGGAGCAGCAATAAGGACAAACAGCCTTGAGATTGCTGATGATTTAGCTCTCTCAGCCCTTGACATGGAAGAAGTTCATGCTCAGATCACAAGTCTCTAGAAAATTGCTTCCAAAATAGGATTACAAATATCCTTTGAGAAAACTGAAATCGTGCCCATGAAACCTCTTTGCATAGATCAAATGTCATAAATGATCAAGCAGTTAACATAGTGCTACAATTTAAATATCCTGGAGAAATTATTTTGCACAACTTAGGTGAGAAAGCAACATGGATAAATAGAACCAACAAAATTAAAAAAAGCACAATTTTTAATCTGGTCAACATATAATAAGAAATGCCTATCAATAGACCCTAAGATCCAACATTACAAAACTGTAACTTTGTTGTGAAACCCTTTTCCAAATTAAAAATGAAAGAGGAACTGATGAACTCCTCAAGACTGAATGAAGAATTTTCAGAACATGCATCAATAAAAAACACCAGGTTGATGGAGTCTGGAGAATCCTCCCTAATGAAACTGTCTATTGTGAGGTTGACCTAATCACCAGCACAATGAAGAAGAAAATAATCTCATATTTCTTTCATGTCTTTATGACTGCCTGACTACAGGATTTTAAAACAACTAGTGATGGGAAGTCTCGGGAAGAAGCCAGGAGGACAGTGGATCAAAGAAATTCAGCAAGATCTTGAAGCAGTCATACTCGGAATTGCTGATGCAGAGAACAAAAACAAAATTAACACTCTCCTTATGAATCATAAATTTTCAACAGAAATGACGCACAGAAGACCGGTAGAGATTTCAGATGAGTTAAGAAAATTGCGTTCAGAATGAATGAAAAAGTACTGGGCTGAGCACAAGAAGCAAGCAGTCCAATCTCCAAAGAGAAGGTGAACATGAAATGACTCAAGTGGTCCAATGTGGCCAATAAGTTAATAATAATAATAATAATATGATATTCGTGCCACTCACTTCTGTGAATAAACTCTTTGTTTACTTTAGGTGCACTGTCATGGGAAGTAATTCCATAACACAGTAAAGAGTGAAAATGTGTAAAATGGTGACTCTTGTCTTTAAGTCAACATAATGAAAGATGATTTATAAGATATGGGGAAACACCTGACAAGTGTTAGTGCCCACTGTTGTTAATACCAGTATGCATTGTGACAGCATTGCAGAAACTGCACTATATTGGAATGAAGCAGCTGCACATCACAAGTCTCCAGAAAATTGCTTCCAAAATAGGATTACAAATATCCTTTGAGAAAACTGAAATTATGCCCATGAAACCTCTTTGCATAGATCAAATCTTCATCAATGACCTGAAGATGATGAGCACCTACCTTATTGAAATTTTATGCTGTTCCCACAACACAATCTGACACTGTGCCCAAGAACACTTCAAGCACTTATTATGCTGGGAAAGCATCAAGCAGCACAATAAGAAATGCTTGTATGGGTAAAATATGATGAACTAAACTCACTGATGAGTTTACCTATTTGTTGACTCCATTTAACTACTTATCCAAATGGACATCAATGAATTTTACATGCCGTGTTCTATTTACTGTATGACTTTCAGTGCTAGCAGGTCATTTGACTGCATTTTTGAAACTTTATAACATGAGTTTTTGTGAGATTACCACTTAAACTGTTAGATCTGAACCACTTGTAGGCTTGTTTAGTTGTCATGTGAGTTGTTTTCCTAAGCTTGAGTTTGGATTCTTGATTGTTGATTGATGCTTGTGTCATACACAGACATTACAGGTTCTGAATTGCCATTTAATGTCATCAGAAGATCATTTATGTAGGTCAAGAACAATAGCTGTCCAATACTTATATTTGTAAGATCACACTTTGTATGATTCCCCTTTATGAGATTAATTTCATTTTTGGGATAATGCCTGTCAAGGAGACACTATGCTTTCTCTTATGAAGATAAGAAATGACCTTTTGTATATGGATGCCATCATGCCTTAATACTTAATTTTGACAACTACATTTTTTTGGGCTGCACATTCAGCAACTTTGGAAAGGTCACAGAATACACCAACAGGATATTTTTTCTGGTTTGGCTTTGTTAGGACTTCAAGAGAGGTCTTGCACTGCTGGATGAATGCTAGACTGTGATGCATTTTACAAATGCTACTAAGTTAAATGAGTCAGTATTCTAGAATAGATCTGTTTCTCTAACTCTTTTGAAAATGCTGGTATGAGTGACATAGGTCTGTAATAAGAACATGTTTGCTTCTATTTATTTTTGTAGATTGTATGTTACTACAGAATATCTGAATCTGTAAGGAAATATACCCTGACCCAGTGATTGATTACAAAGATAATTAAGGTACATTTGTTGATTTAAAGGGGGGGGGGGGGACTGCTTGGTTATTGGTCCATAACTTAAGGCTAAGACTGTCAAATTTGCTCAAGATTTTAATATTATGTTGCAAAAACAATTATAGTGAGCAAAATTACTGTTTTTTAGCAAACTGATGAATTTTGTAATCTCATTAGGAGTACTGTATTTTGTAAACTAAAGGTCATTTGTGATGCATGCAATGTCTGCACAAGGCAGTGTACATTTATTTGATTTTTTATTAGTGGGTGCAATGTTTGCTGCTATTGCGGGGCAGTAATGATTGGTGACAAATGATTTGAAAGTGCCACGATCCATGTCAGAACTACTGTATTTTCTGGAGGTTAAATTTCAGTTGTACTGATATTTTTGTTGGTTTCTTGTTTAACAATATTCCAAGTAGTTTTTATCCCATTCTTGGTGTGTTTTATTTTTTTGAGCATGGTACATGTGTATCACTTTCTCAGTAACAGACTAAAGGGTTCTACAACACTGGCAGCAATGGAGTTTTGGTTCTTGTCTACAGCTTGTTCTCTGAATATGGTAGAGCTCTCCCATCCCAGTGCAGGATATTTTAATCATAACCCTCTCCTTCGTTCAATTTCCCTTTGTTTGTGTTTGAGGTAAAGATGTCCCAAAGTGTTGTTGTAGTATGTTTGAGGAACAGTTCAGTTTTCCATCTGCTCTGTCTACCTTATAAATTTCTCCTCAGCACTTCTCCCATAGTTTCTCTCTAAACACTCTGACTGAGCCATTGTTTATGATTCTGGGAGCCAATGCTTTCCTTCTGTGATATGTGCCTGACCAGTCTCTGTCTGTTATTGTTAACATCTGAGCATGGTCATAAAAAATTGACTATTGGTTTCACAGTTAAGTTACTAATACTTGTTGGATCTAATATCAAATTGTCAATGGCTGTTGGACTGTCTTGTTTTATGTATTAACTGCTTCAGTTTTTGAAGGGAATTAGTAATGGTTTTAGCTTAACATATCCAGGAACTGATAAAGAAGCAGCAGGCTTATTTTTAAAACTATTTGTTTACTGTTCTGAAAACTTTGCACCAGCCACAATGCAGCCCCATTTTGGATGCTGTTCTCAAACACAGGATGTGTTAGTTGACATTCATAAACAGTGGAAATCACCTTGACTGTTGTCAAATGTTTGGAAGCTGTGATGAATAGGTGGATTGTAAGAGCTCCCAAGAATTGTGTACCTGTGGTACCAAATATCTCAAGTACTATCCTCTGCTGTGGATCCTGTCACCTCTACAGGAAGTATAGGTCTATCACTGCTTGTCCACTACTCTGTGAGTGATGTGTCTTTGTAAGGGTTACACAGAGAAGATAGAAATCAGGAAGAACAGAGGCTGTTATACCTGACCCCCTAACCAATAAGTTCAAGATGCTGTCTTTTGCTGAAACCGAAACTGAACCACTGAGGCTCACTTTACTTATTGTGAAACCTGCTGTGTCCTTTGTCAAGAGGAGGCAAATGCAAAAAAAGGTCAGGCATCTATTAATTTTTGGCGGCTCAGATGTATGGTAAATGATGGTACCCATTGGGAAAATGGCAACAAGGAATAGGAAGGAACAGCAGGTGCACTTGTTGTGTGTGCCTGAGGGCTTCATTCAAAATATTTAAGAGACTGTTCTAGCTGCCCTTGAAGGAACAAGGTGCAGATAGTGCTGGATATTGGAACAAACAATGCCTGTCACCTGGGCTCCAAGATCATACTTGGATCATTCCAGTGACTGCCAGAGAAAGTTGAGAAGACCGGCATTGCTCATAGATTTCCTGAGATGCTCACAATTTGCAGTATTGTTTCCAGTACTGATCATGGCCCCCTGATTCTGAGTTGAGTTCAAGAATTGAGCCAGACACTTCAAAGGTTCTGTAACAAGCTAGGATGCAACTTCCTGGTCTTGAGCCTTAGGAATGAGAACAGTAGAGCCTCCAATGGGTCTGGTGTGCATGACTCATCAGATTCTGCTACCCATTTAGCTGACTGTGTGTAGGGTGCACACAAGGATTTTATAACGTAGATGATTCATCATCCATCCCAGTTAACAATAGCTGTAAGGGACCTGGAAGTGTCAGTGTAAGATCCAAAGAAATGCTCCATACAGTTGATAGTACTAAAATCCTGGAGCTCATATAATACTAGATACAGAAAGCTGACTCGAAGAACTGTTGTTCAGGTTTAAAAGAATTGTTGACCATTGTAATGTTCCTGTTCTTGTGGAACACATAAAAAAATTAAGTCCAACAATTCTAATTTTAGACTGCATATGCCTCAGCTACTAACTGAGACATATAGCAAATCATACAATTCTTTGGGGAGGAGAGGGGGATCAAAGTTAAACCAAAGCTATACTGCTGTGGCCACAGATGAGCCAATTGGGGCTGACCAAACTCTGTGTCATCCTTAGCCAATGACATCATCTGGATGCTGTATGCAGGGTCAACACACCACTCTCCTGGCCATTGTCAGCTTTGCTGACCTTGGAGCCAATACTTCTCATTCAAGAAGATCCTCAGTTGTCATCATGAGGATGAGTGAAACCTGTTACAGTCCTGTCAACAATGAAAGATCCATGGCAGAAACAGGAATTAAACCATAATACTTTGGATGGCAATCAGCCATGCTAACCACTCAGCTATGGAGGTGACTTGTACCAGGAAATGCTATTGTCAATTTTTTTCACTGTATGAGAACTGTAGTCTTTGCTTTTGAAACATGTTGGATCCTTTTTGTGATTCACAGAGGCTAACTTTTTGAAAGAAAAAAACTGACTTAATTTAACTGATAAGTCCAACTTACTGCCATTAACAAACGTTTACAACTGCTATTCTATCGTGCTGCTTTCTATGAGCATCCTTAACGACTGCCAACTGGCTGCCACTCTTTCTGCTGTTACAGCCATGGACACTTCGATAAAGCCTTACCAATGTAGTCAGTTTTAGGTATTATTATAAACAGAATTTTATGTCATTTACTGTGGAGAAAAACTTATACAGAAGCAGATTTTTTTGGAGGGGGTGCACCTTGAGCAAAACACAATTTTATATTGTCTTCTATTTCCCAGACATAATTTGCTGAAGTTTCTGCATCAGCATCATCAGTGGGCTCTTATTTTGTGTTTTCCAAATTTAAACTCCATAAAATACATGCAGTAAATTTCACTTAGTTATAAAAAACCAAATTTCTACTAAGTAATGCAATCTTTTTGATTATTAGCATTTACACTTCTCACTTAAGAATAACATTTGTTTAACAGCAAGTTGCTTTGTACTTCATGTTATATGTTATTAAATGATCTTGATATTTGTATGCCCATATTCTGGAGATCTAAAAATGATAATTTTATATAAAGATAACTACACTACAAAAGTTTTTGAATTAACAATTTTATTTTAGCTTACTCTAAACTCATAAGCACATTATTAAAAATTATTAAAATTTATAGTTCTGTTGAAGATGTGCTGTGTTCGATGTCAGTAGGTATGTAATCTGCAGTTCCTCCACACAGCATTAAATATTGGATAATAATTGCGAAATAGTATCAAATAATACATTAAAAGCTGTGTATCACACATTCCAAGAAGAGATTTGAGGATGCTACATTACACCATTCACTAACTGGGTAACTACGTAGTAGAACAGTTCATGATAGGAGGGACCCTCCATGGTAAATATTTACTATAAGGAGACTACTAAAGAAACAGAGACTAGTGCATAATAGGTGTAAAACAAAGCATAGGGTT